>NW_003805454.1:424739-653250 GCF_000255335.2 Galendromus occidentalis
GAAGTTGACCGAAGCTCAGCTGCTCCTGTTCGTTTCTGGACCATACCAAATCAACCTCGCGCGGTCCTACCTGGCGGAAATGATGGACAGCAACGGTAACATCGAGATGAAATTCGTCAGAGAAGCGCCGAACGTCGTTCAGCTCCAAGTAAGGTCCCCATGTGAATCGCAAAACCTACAGGATTTACATCCTTTACCATCCAAGCGAGAACAGTATCGACGGAATCGCGGAGTATTGGTGCGAATGTCCAAATGGCAACAGGACGGTGGGCTGTTGTTCGCACGTTGCTGCTGCGGTTTTCTACCTCTCGTATGCGAGATATCTCGACACCATTTCTCGTCCGGCAGCGAACCTGGAAAATCTATTTTTGCCGTCTGGAGGCGAAACGGAGTCAGAGGCGGATGGAGCTAATGACTGAATAAAGTCGTAATCTTCATGAAGGACTATAGTTCGTATTTATCTCCCCATACCCGATGAGCCCTAATGAGTGTCACCCTGAATCGCAATATCCATGTGCTTCCTCAATGGGATTGGATGAAAACTCTGAGGATGGACGTTTTCTCCTGTCCCTGAGGCCGAATCGGGTGACCAGGGGGTGCAATCGAAAGCTCTCGGCTTCAGCTTTCAGATTCCGGGCTCAAAAACGGGCTCCTGGCGCTAGTTTAGGAGTAATCGGGCGAAAAAGGGGCGAACCGGGAAAATTCCGGAAAAAACGGATTTTGGCCGGGGAAAATAAGGATTTTTTCAACAAAAAGTGACGCTTCGATTTTCCTGATATGATTTCTAATGGATGGGGGAAACTTGGGACTTTTATCTGACAAAGTATCGAAGTGGCGTCTCGTGTGGAAGTATGAAAGCGAAGCTTCCGAAAACTAGTTTTCTCTTTTTTGAAGCCTTGGAAACGGCCAAATAGGTCGATATTGGTATCAAATGAAAGCTCTCGACGAGAGCTTTCGATCGCGCTATCGCACGACTCTGTAGCTATAGCCGTTCTCGAGATAGAAGGGGTTGAAGAAAAAACTTCTCCGGGCATTTATTCCGTCCAGGAGTACTAATCAGATCCGGGACCATGCGGAAAATATTCCTCTCAAAATTACCTTTCGATTGAGACCCCACTCGATAAGATCGGTTTCCTAAGTCTGAATTTGCCCAGACCCTTTCGTTTCGGACCCGGTTCAAGCTTCGAGAACTCCATCCGATCACCAGAGAATCAACGGAGCGAGACCTCATGTTGAAGGCAGAGGTTTTAAGCTAGGTTGCGGGTTCCGATCAGACCTTTGGAGGTCCTGATGTTGCATAAGCTGAGAGCATCACCATTCCAGAGATAGATTGATGACGGGAGAAGGAGAGGAAACGACCAGTGATCCTTTTACAGTCTATAAGCTCAGTTTATCGTCACCTGGATCACAATTCACACAGGTCGGACGTGACACTCGACTGCGGGTGAATAGCCATACGATGATGTTCGCAATCGAGTTCGGGGAACATCATCATCAACTCGATCCTCTCTCTCGACCGAAATTATTTTTCGGACCCGGGGAGGGCTGGGCGCAGATCCGTACAAGGCCGTTCGTCTCGCAGGAGAGAGGAGATACTTTACAGCGTCAATTATTGAAGGAACTAATAGGGAATACGGAATTCAGGATTAAACCCCCAGAACCGGTCGATGATAGGATCTAAGCCCTCGTCTTCGCGAGGGGTTCGTTGACATTGCCGAGTAATCTCAAGACTCGAGTCAGCGGGACCGAATAAAAACGGGACGATGTTTTCCCGTCGACTCGCTCCCATCAGAGGCGAATCGCGCCGCCGACTAGGATCCTGAGGATGTTCCGATGACGACTCTCCTCAATATGATGATTCTCCGGGCTCGTGATTTAATTCTGCCGAATCCGTTCGGCGTACGGACCGCCGCTCGGCAGGAACCCCTAATTCCCATTGAGTCGGAGAAGAGCATCGCGACTGACTCTCGTCACCATCCAAACTCGAGGGTCAACACCCCTCGACGCAGTCGGAAGCGGGCGGAAGAAGATCTCGCCGCAAAGCAGGAAAATTCCTCTCCATTAGATAAATCTGTTTATCTGTCCGGGTCGGCACGACTCGCAACGATTACGTAGTAGTGATTACGGAGTTTCTTGAAGGAAATTCATCTATCCGAAAGTTCCATCTCAAGCGACAGCTCTATTCGGGTTCCCCGGGGACGGAGTCGGCAGGTTGATCTAGGCAGATGCCTAATTGCGCAACCCACTCTGGCGAGTTTCGCCCAGGAGCTCATTAAGTGCAAGTTCCCGAGGTGTTCTTTGAACCATTCTCCAGATCGCTATTAGATCTCGGCACCGGAGTGCTATTAGCTTGAACGGTCCTCTTTTGTGTTTGCCTATTCACGAGGCCTCAGGCGGAGAACGTCGACCGGATCTCATTCTCGCTATTGTGTTGCATGCCGCTTGATTTCGTCAATGACTGATTGATTACTTCCGGTGGGGGATTTGCAATAAGTATCCGAATGAAGGGGGAACAGAGCCTTGTTTACCAATCGGTACAGTCACCGCAGACGTCGACGGAGGCGGTGAGGAATGAGCTTGAAGAAGAGAACTCGCTGCTTTTGATGCGCTTTTTTCGTCTTGACTCTCCGCATTGCCATTCAACCGTGGCTCAGACGGAAAGCCCTTTCCCTCAGTGAGAGCTCGCTCTTTGTTGAGCTTGTCGGGAGTCGCTGACCTCGAATCGTCTCCTGCCTCCTCAAAGTCTTTTCTCTCGCGATGGATCTGGGGAACGCTCGACTAGCTGTTGCACAAATGCACAAGGGGAATGCAAAATGATTTTTGCCGCCAAAGTCTTTTGTCCTCGACTTCGAGGCCGACTCCAAGCTGAAAAAGACTCGCCTTCACTCACAGGCTCGAAGATGGACGCATCGACAGAAGAGCGGGGAAAGGATCAGTCACCCGACAAACCAGCCCATGAGTTGTATGACGATGATCAGAATGGACGTCTCGGCATCGCCGGAGACATTTCCGTATCATTGCTCCGTTTGGTAAGCTAGTCAGTCACGGACGGTCAGCGTGGCACGCCGTAAATCTCGCCAGGGAAGCCGAACATTCGGTAGAGTAGCTTTTGTTAAGTGAATTTGTTCAGGTTCGTGGTGTCTGTCTGAGATGATTGAACGCGGGAGTCCTGGTCATGGGATGCACGTAGCCGTGCATGATGGACGACATCGTAATCTGAACACGCTGTGCCGAAACCTCCGATTTTATGAACGAGCATCGACCCCATACACCATACACAATCGCATTCTGCTGAGACCTCGTCCAACATCCATCGGTTCGGAGATTGGCGGACCTCGGACCTCCAGCCGCGTGATGAGCCTCAGGAATCTCAGGGGTGAGGTCAGTCATCCTGCAAAAGTCGAGACCCTTGAATGAGGAACCGAAATCAGTTCCCTGTGCCAATGGCTGCTGCCTCCCTACCGAGAAAAGACTCGGGTTATAATTTACAATACCCTTTTCCGGGGCTAGGCGTGTCCGTATTGTACCTCACATCCATCTGAGTCAGTCGAACCGAATCGTCGAATTTGGCAATCGACTTCCCAGATCAAAAATGATAAGGAACGTAAAGAACACAGCCCGTCTTCGAACATGGGGAACGATACGTCGAGTGGTATTTCTCCAGCGCTCGATGGGGCCAAAGACGGAGTTCTTTCGGGAAAGCTTCGCACTCCGACGATGAACTGTGGCTCAGCGAACCGGAGAGCCCTTAGCTCACATTTCGTCGAGGGCTCTTTCCAGCAGATACATGCGAAGCTCCTGTTAGCAGCGGCGGACAGCCCAATATCAATCAACACCGCAGTTCCGCTCGACTTGCAGTACGTGCCGGGTTCCCGCGCCGTGAAAATACTTCTGCATCCAGGTCGGTTTCGGAGGTGTGGGTGCGCGTCGTCAACCTGTTTCACGCAACAGCGCTGCATGAGCGATACTGACGTTTCGCTGCGAATGAACGTGTTTCGTCGCATCGGATTGCGCGACCCATCATACAGGATGCGAGATAGACCTGAGGAGCCTCGCGACATCCCCGCATATTTCGAATGATACTTCTTCAGAGATCGGACCGGTGGCGAAGTAGTTTCCGGTGTTCCCAATAGTCTTCACAAAATCCACTTTCCTTCCTTCGCCATCTGAGCGGCCAGATCAAGGTCGCTAGTGTCACCGAGAATCCGGGGGAATCACCCTCCGTGGGGCTTCATGGTGGGCCTTCAAACTGACTTTTGTACGCTTTGATCGATTCAAATAATATTCTGCCCAGTGAGGTGCGATGGTCCTTTGTCGATGATTGTTCCACATCCGATCCGATTCCTGACGTGCCTCTGCATCATAAGACGCTCGGTTGGAGTAATGAAGTTTCGCACGTTTTTCTTAGGAGCTCGGAGCATTTTCTGATGGTGAAACACATCCGACTGAAACGTTATGTGAACATCCTTCATCATCCATAAATACCGGACTGCACGGAGAGAGAACTTTCGGATCCTGAAAAACCTTGAAAAGGATCCCCGATCCACCCCGATGCCATCATCGTACCCCCAAATGCGTCGAGGGAACGGACAATAAATCATCAATCATCATTAATAGTCATGTTTTATTTTCAAATAGGTTTCCGATCTTCTAAACCAGTCTCTCTCGCTCCAGCAACCGTTTCCTTTCTAGCTGTCCTACAGGCAGATTGCAAGAGATAACAGGTAATGTCTTCGCGATGAAAGCTCAAATTACAGGTGTTTTGAAGGGTTGTCTGTCTATACATACAAGGCTGAACATTATATACAATCCGCGCTCAATCTGCCTCAGCTTCTCTTTCCGGTATGTACACACAGCGCAAGAAATATTCTGAATCGACTTGCCTTGGCAAGGCGACTCTTGAACATCGAAGATAATACATGCCCATAAAACTTCTAGAATTTTTGGAACATTTAACGCTAGCTCCCTCGGCGCGTGATATGAACAATCGGCGACTGTGTCGTCGTCTTCGCTCTTATCTCCGTGTAACCTGAGGGGTCAAGTAAAGCTCATTCCGCCAGCCGTCCTGGCCGTCATCTCCCCGCAAGGATTGTGACTTGTTCCATAGTAAGTTGGGTATGATTTCTTCGGTACAGATCCATGGAATGATGATACTCAAAAATAAAATAACAGGCGTACATTCACCGTGCCTCTGAGGCGGAAGGCAACTCCCCAGGGGGGAGAGAAATTCTTCCACTCGGACGACCAAGTCCGAGAAGACCGCCAGATATCTAACGCTTCTTTCAAGTGAAGGAAACCCTGAGAACCCACAAAATTATGTTTTACAGTTCTATACACCAGAGGGTCACCCACCCTCGGGAACTCCATCTGCTTTCATCGTCTCGTTCTTGTCCCATGGCTCCGAATCGGAAACTCTCTCACAAGGAGAACCGCTTCTCTTCCTTCTCGCGAGGAAACCTTGAGATTTACCTCGCTCTGGGACCCCGTGTTATCCCCACATAGACCTCTGGCGCAGCTATGGGTCGCATCCAAGGGTTCTCGATGCAGCTCCTGCTTCCGATTGGCGCACCGTAATTCCTCGGCACAGAATTTCCACATTCATAGCTGCATGTACATGCGCATGCATGTACGCGACCTTCTTGTGAACGCTCATATAGCGGATTCCTGGCTCAAACTAATATCACGCTCGTGTTTACGTCTGCTCAGACGCTTGACGTATGCTCTTGATCTGAACTGGCATCGCTACTAGAGCGGGCAAAGTCCATCTTTGCGTAGTGGAGTAACCGGTTGCGTTCGTCGTCGTCGTCTTCGGTCATGTTGCTGTTGTCGATATTCAAGCTGAATCCGCTGCCGATGCTGGCGCTGTTGTCAGTCAGATGATTATGCAGATTGTGTGGGAATTCAGCTTGGTGCTGGTGGTTGAGATATTCCGACGACGGGGTCCTGTCCTGTTTGAGTAGATGCGATTTCACGACACCGCCTTCCAGTTGCGCCTCTACGCGGCTTGGCCTATCACCACATACAATGGTCTCCTCCGACGTCACCGAGTCGTCGTTGTAGTATGTCGAGCACGTTGCCACGCCGTCTTCTACGTCAAGATATATCTGTAGAGATATCGGCAGGGCTTAAATGAGCGGATCGTGCAGTGGAGAAGAAAAAAGCTCTCAAAGACGAAGAGCCGCGGGTTCAGCAAAAGCTTCGGACAGTGTCTAATTACGGATCTGAAGGAACGCCGCGCTTATCTTGGCAATTCGGCAGGGACTCTCGTAACATTCACATAGAGCAACCGACCAGCGAGCTGGAACTAGATCAATCGATTCTTCCTCACCGTTGTATCCTGAAGGAGACGGTCGAACTTTTGCGCGAGCAATCTGAACGAAGGTCTCTCGTTTGGATCTGGTCTCCAGCAATCCCGCATGACCGCGTATCTAAAAATGCAAACCCGGTCAGGAAGTTTGGCCATATATTTCGCATTTCCCCTACTTTGCGACTCGACAGCGCCTATCTCAACCCCGAACGTGATAAGGTACTTCAGCTTCCACGCGAGTTCATGGAAGCACCTCGGAATCTTTGTCAAAGCTAGCGACTTCGGTTCTGGACAACGGAGTATTACACGACATAGGAAGAAGTTAGCCTGAACTTACAGCTGATCAGAGCAATTATCTGGCTGGTACATGCGATATCCCTGCTTGAGCAGATGACACAGCCGTTCGCCACTCAAGCCGGGGTACGGCGTCGCGCCCAAACTCACGATCTCCCAGAGCACGACTCCGAAGGACCACCTGAAGTAAACGTCAATTGAAATACAAGCATCGCTTGCTCTGTGATCGAGCGAGAAGTTGCCGTCGATTATTCGTATGCCACATCGAAGAGGGGTCGTTAGAATGCATCGACCGTCAGAGTATTTTGCTCTATCAGGAATCGCTCGAATCGCGATTCGATTGTCCACACTGCGTCGTTGCGGTCGAGTGCGGGGCCTACGGGCCTGAACAATGTCGCCGCTCTCCATCACTATAGAAATTCATAGCATCGTAAACGTCATGCTCTCGAAACTCTCTGATGAAACTCCGCCCTGCTTCTCGTGGCGGTGTATTCTAATCTATGGTCGAACAGGCCGACGAGGGGCAAGAACTTGCATGAAATATCCCTCGGATACATGCACATATATGTTATAATCGAAACTTTTATGTCAGACCCGTTTTACGTGAGGACACGGGTATGGCCGTCCGCCCTGGGAATTCACTCCCCGGACATGGGTATGATATGTCCGATCGGACCTTTATCGATGCCATAATGCTACTGATTGTTTCCCCTGGAAGTTGCTTTCCGAAGTAGCTCTCATAGGAGCCAGGCCGAAGGTCCTCGGATCTGTTGGAGTGTCTCGCCACTGAGGCGTGACCTTTGGATATCTGTCGGTTCCCCTACTCGCGAGATACGCTCGCTGACTTTTGGGAAATTTCCCCCTTTCGAGGCTGAAAAAAATCATAAAATACTCACACATCACTTCTGGTGGTGTATATTTGGTCTTCTAGCGATTCTATGGCCATCCATTTGACAGGAACTCGCTGCCGGCTCCTCTTCAGATACGTATCTCCTTCGTAAACGTCGCGGCTTAGCCCGAAATCGGAGATTTTCACGACGAAATCTGGAAGAGTTGGAGTAAACTCTCAATGCGAGGCTCGCTGACTTCTTTCCGCAGTCACTCATTTATTTGAAAGAGCAGAACCCTGATAGGAATCTGGATCGGGGGGAAGATTCTCTCCTCTTCGTTTGTGAGAAATTCCCGACCGATTCCGAAAATTTATTGATTCGGATGAACTCTTTGACTGAAAGGACTGATGAGATTCGAGGGAAGCGAGGGTGATAACCTATAGGGTCACAGTCGGAACCTCCAATTTAAAGGTCAGAGAACGATTCCGCTGACTGAGTCGATTCCTCCCGGAAGGCCAACGAAGCTCGCGAAGGAACGAGAAAATTGCCTTCGCCTCCGGACGCTGTCAGCGAACATAATGCTCGATGAAACTTCCCTTTCAAAACCTCGAACCGGATGCGTTCTCACGCTTCGAGTCTGTTGCTGCTGCGGCACTCACCTGTGGCCACTAGAATATTCCTCGCTGCGAGATCACGGTGTATGACTTTCATATCTGACAGATAACTCATGCCTCTTGCGATCTGCCACATGAAAGACGTCAGCTGTCGAGCGGAAGGTAGCTGGACTCGCTGATCTTCGCCGAGATAAGTTGGATTCTGAACCGCACGCAGGTCTTCCGTAGAGGAAATGTTGCGACACCGTCGCAAGTACGATCGCAGAGATCCATATTCGCAATACTCCACGATCACATACAGCGGACCCTCTGAAGTGAAAACGGGGTAAGAACGCGTCTCAATTTCGGAAATCCTCGCGATAGCTTCCGATAGGTTCAAGTCCCATTGATTCCGATTCCCGCTGTCCTTATGGCATAGTGAGAGATCTCGCGATCAAAGTCAGCGTCCAGCCCTCGAGGAGGATGGGATCGAAAAATCGCTGACTGAGTCTTTCTGGCGATCATTCTTTTTCCCGGCCAGATTCTCGACGCTCCGAGTCCGTGTCCATGCGATTATTCCCCCGTCTGATCGAGGAAGTAAGTGCTCACCTCTGCTGGTACAGGCACCCAGAAGTCGTATGACGTTTACGTGGTCGACTTCTTTGAGCATCTGCAATTCCTGCAGGAGGTCCTGTTGATCCTGACGGCAAGCATCGTCTTTCAGCATCTTGACGGCGACCGTGGTGTAGCCGTCTCTCCCCGCAATGCTCCAGGCTTGAGCGCGCATGACCTTGCCGAACTCGCCCTCTCCGAGAACGTTTTCAAACAAGAGGTTGTCACGTCGCACCTCCCAGCGGACATCCACTTGATTCATCTGTAGGGTTAGATCTTGATTAACACAAGCCCAGCCAGTTATTCAGCTTGCTGCGTGTTAGGAATGAGTTGTGAAGCATGAGCGTTGCTAAGCGCCGATTCTGCTCTTGGTAACTTAAATCCGCTGCCTCACACGAAACTTCGGCTCTCTATCCCCGCATCATCATCCGTGCACACGGTCATCATCACGGATATTGGTGTGGAGTCGAAATTCTAATTTCGGGCTCCGCGTTCGACAACAGGGGACTCGGCGGGCATTCTTGATAAGCATAGGCGTGAATTGTGGGAGAGACGTCGTGTGTACGATATGAACCAAAGTTCCGCCGACAGGCACGTCCGGATCAGCGCTCGATCCCGGGCGTCTCCAGAGGGCGGGGAGCGGGCGGTCGATTTTCTGAGAGGGAAATAGAAAGCTGACTCCTCTTCGAGCATCGGAGGTACGGGCAGCCAGAGCCCGACTGGGGTGGGAGCGGAAGTCAGACCGATCACCTCTCCCTCGGATCAGGGGAGAAACTATCCGAGTTCACTGAGAGCGAGTTCTTGGATATTCGGTGGGGTGGGTCGAAATAGAATAAATGCACATCGCGTCGAGTGCGACGAAGCTTCTGACAGCCATGTACTCTTTCGCTCCCGCTTGTGGGTTAGCTCCCCTGATTTCCACTCCGTATAAGCCGATAGGGAGTGGGAAAATCTCCGGAGATGCTCTACCGAAGACCTTCCCTCCTCGAATTCCTCGCAATCACAGTCTCTTTCATGGGAGGAAATCGAGAGGAATCCTTGAATTTTAAGCGACAACCTGATAGCTCGTAGAATCCCCACGTGGCTGCTTTCGAATGCTGCCGTGCAGGTCTTTTCTTGAAATCTTTCAAGACGTGCTTGAGTTAGTCAGCGGCTTCATGAGAATCCTTAGAACTGCGCTCAGCCAAGCGGAAAAACTCGATTATCCATGATATTCACGGGAGGAGATTTATTGATACAAACATTTCCTCTGCGCATACTTGATCATTGGGCGATTCGCGGAAAATTAAATAAGATCGTGGACCGCAAGGAATGAGTTTTTTATACACTGGAACTCCCGCTGAGAGCTCGACGAATTCCATGAATTTCCTAATGGAGGATTCGAACCAATCAGGTCCGAGAATCACGGTTATTGAAGATTCCCGAGAGAGCTCGATCGAATATCAACCCTCTGCCCCTCTAGGAGTCGCCCCGTCATCCCTCAGAATATAGCAGAACATCTCAGTCACAGATCACCCTTCGACCTGAATTAGGGATTGAGCTCCCGGGGACGAAGGGCCTAAGGAACCTCCACGGAGGAATCATCACGGGATCAGAGAGCTGTCGCGGCGAATATTTTTTCTCGCATGGTGAACGAGCGCTGCTCTCATGTTGGGGTGTCATCTGTCATCAGAACTTACGGGCAATAGCTTGACGTCGGGTCCTTCCATTGTCAAGGTTGAATCAGGATCCGGTGAAATGTCTTGATTCGTGTCGCGTTTCTCGCTGCCTGGCTTCTTCGGCTTGGGGAACGGAACTGATTTCAACAGAAGTATAATGGCCGCTATCGAGACGGCAATGAGCATGCCGCCTAGTCCGACCACTTTGATGACGTTGATACAGCTCTGAGAAAAAAGTTCTTTGCTTAGTAAAGCTGACATGCCCAAACGAATTAGTCGTTCTCCGAGTGACTGTCCGCTCCGAGCGATGATCCGAAAGGAACTAAGATTCAAACTCACGCGTCTGCCACACAAGCCCCGAGGTCGTTCGTCGTCTTTCGCGTGATGAGATTCTTTCTCCGACAAGTTGTTTCGAGATCTTTCGACGCGTTCGTGGCTCTTCGAGAGCTCACACGTACATTGACTTGGCACCAAACAGAAACAGAAGTCTCCCGCTTCGGGCGGTATCCCGGAGGCCGCATGATCAGATTTGACGGCGACGCCGGTGACATGAGCTGCAAAGTTGCAAGTCGGTGTGAGAGACGCTCGGAGAATAGTTCTCACGCTTCCACTCCTGAAACTTTTCCAATTACCGACGATTTCGTGTAGGCAAACTTGAATTCTCTCACTGAAAGTTACTCACGAGCGCAATCCTGGGGACAGAGGGAGTCGTTCTCCCTTTCAAGCTCATCGCATTGCTGATCGGGACAGTGCAGAGGATCGGGAGTGCACGATTCATAGAATGACTTCTCGGCCCGATGCCAACTGCAATGACCGAAACGAGCTCCGTCCCCGCACATCTCCTCGCACTGATTGTGATACTTGGCCGAAGCGCAGGACAGAAGTTCTGGAACACCGGCCGGGGCATAAATTTTCACTTTTCTTCCCTCAATCTCGAAAATCAGATGACGAAAGTCATCGAAAGACCACTCGGACTTGTCGCGACTAACCTGATGGATCACCACATATAATCGAATTGCTGTCCTCGACCGACACGTGGATGTCGTGGTAGGTCTCGTTGTGGGATTTCAGGTCCGTTATAATGACCCTGAGCTTCACGTCCCGACCGGCGATGTCGAGCAGGGCTTTCGTATCTTTGACGTAGACGATGCCCTCGTTTCTTGTGATTGCGAACGCGTCGTGCCATTGATCGTCGGCAATCGAAAACCTGTATCTTGCGCGTCTCTGTACGACACTCAAGGCAGGGATGACCTGCAATTAGACGTTATGCCTTCAAGCGAGAATTTTTCCTACGGATCCCTAATCCATATTTCGGAAATTCGGATTCATCAGCCTCGCGGGCCCCAAGCGAGTACGTTCCATCGGCCCGATCCGGATCGCATCGGTCGGTCGGTCGAATCGAGCATGATCGGAGGAAAATTCAGCTCAGGCTGAGCCTCGTCGTGTTGGATCGATGCCTAATCTTCCTGATCATCGGCCCCGCTTGGAATCCGTGATCAGGATCTCCGTCTCTCTGGAGCATCTCCGTCCTATCGCTTTCCTATCCTATGTAGGTGAGAAGGAGATCAAGGAATTCATTTACCCTCGTGAAGCGGGCTGTCAATCCTGACGACAGATTGGCTCTGCTCACGTCCAATCGAAGAGGATGATCAATGAGGGTGTCGTTAGTTACCGTGACCTTGTAAGTGACCTGAGGAACGAATTCACCTTGAGCGCCGTGCTCATCTGTCAGGGAGAAAATCCTCTAAGTCAGGATAAATCGTGACTACTCACATTTTGGTAGCTGACATGCTTTCTCGATCCTTCCTCCAGCACGACGTCGAAGCTGTAAGTGGTGTCCGGATAGAAAGTTGCCCCGGGAATGGCCGTCACAGCTGGAAGCATTGATTCGACCTTTGTATAAGTCCAGAACTCGATTCTGCCCGGCGAACCATCAGGGCGACCTACATTAGGGTGGGCTACGGCGGTAATTGACCGCAGCTCTATTCCCGCGTCGCAAGACTCTGGTCCCAGACCACGCTGTCCCTCTCGAATCGTTCAGCGATCTGTCGTCAAGTATCCCAGAGATAGTCAAATACTCTGTTCAGACATGTGTACATCATTTAGTCTGGAATTCGTTTTCTGGACCCAGGGAATAGTTTTTCGGACCGCAATACTTCGTTCCCTGACATTCTCTGAAGTGTCAAGTCGCGGATTAAGGTAGGAAGATGCAGTCTCCTAATACCACCCATCGAGACCATCGTCGTTCCGGCACAGGGAGCCCTGCCTCGAGCGTACTCTAAGTTGTTCAGGTCGGCGTTTACAAACCCCACGACCCCCGAAACAGAGCTGGGTCAAGGTTCACGATTTCTACTGCAAACAATTCGAAGGTCGGCAATGTGCGAAATTGTGTATGCGGTCCTGCGCGAATATTTAACATGAGTTATTATGAGATGGGTGTGGCGCATGACCGCGGAATGCCTACCCGACCTAGCGGCCACCGGTGTCGCAAGCCCTCAGAGTCAACATCTTGTCTACCACATATTGCGGGAGTCGCTCGCAAGGATAGCATACTTCAACATATCATCACTGCTATTCATCTCGAGAGAGTCTTGATGGACTCAAGGTCACCAAGGGGGCGGAAGCATGAGGGATCCTGATGGGGCGCGAAAATCTGATCGTTGTCATGAGGCTGAGATGAATTCGGCGGCTCTATTAAGAGCAGCCGAGTGTATTGCTTGGACTTGAATACGAAGCTCTCGCCCCAATTTTCCACAACGCTCGTGCGTACTCCCATCACACGACAAAGTTTCTCCGGAAGACACAAAATAACATAGGACCTGATCTCCAATAGATCGGAGCGACTAATCGCAAAGGTGAACCAAGAAAATCTGAACACCGGAGGCAAGAAGTAGAAGGAAATGACGTGAAGGGCATCAGAGCTTTCATCAAGCGAGTCTTGGCGTCGACTCCGTCAAACGCGTTTAAAGCTTCTTATCATGGGATGCGGATGTCGCGTCGAGGCATTCAGAGCGAGACTCGGCGAGCCTAAGGAGGCTGAAGGCGTTCATCGTTCTCCTCGCGCGCTTGACTCTCGAAGGGAACAACGTCACCATCCCCATCTTCACGCCTCATCGCGCAGCGTGCCCTGAGCAAAATCCAGGCAGAGGGCCAATGTTGTCGAATTTCTCGACAAAGTCTTGGCTGCCTCCGGGATCCGTAGCTTCAGATGAAGATACGGGGATCCGCGCCTCGCAGATTCCCTCGCTCTTGATTTCGGTGGTATTTGTCGCCCCCTAATGGGATGCTCTCGGTCGGTCGTTTCTGGGAATTACGCCAGTGGCCCGACAACGTTTCAGCGGCTGAAAGTGGCTAATATAATAGAGGAATAGAGAACTTTCGCACATACACGAGCTCTGACGGGAACAACGTGACGAACAGAGAGCGAATTCAGCTTCGCTTATCAGAACCGACGATGATAAGAGACGGGAAAGCGCTCGCTCGAGCGGTACGTGCGTCGGTCTGCCATTACGGGCGCGAACCGCTGCAAGTCTGACTTGTCTTATGCTAATTACATGGAATTGCAACTCCGGACAATTTGCAGCGTCCAGGTAGAGGAGCGCTTTCTGCTCTCCCAGGCAAAAGGTGCTCCAGAGCCAGAGGACCGACTCGCGCTTTGATCCAGTGACTGACTGATTGGCCCCAGCGACTTCGAAACCACGACCGCCAGCGGGAAATGTTCGTTGAAAGAATTGTTGACTCGGCCGAAATTACTTACAGATGATGACCCGCCGGTGTTCGCTGTCTGGGAACATCAGATCGTGTTTCACTCGGAAAAGATTGCGCTCGTCTCCGACTCTGAATACGCGATACAGGGCGTCCTTGTCGACGTTGACCGCTTCGAGGTCACACAAGATCTTCCTGTCCTGTGGAGCGAGGACCGAGATTATCTCAAGGCTCGATACCCTCGGGGAAGTTGGATGTTGATGTAAAGAGACGCCTCTTACCTTTTGCAGCATTCGCGCAGTGGTGAAATCACACGACAGGTTCACGCCTCGAAGTGACGTGCGATAGAGGCGGGCTGCCCTGAGGATTACCGTTTTGTTGAAAGCGAGGCTCGGATTTCCGTCGATTTTGCAGAAAACCGACGTGTTATGGATTCCGGGAGGGATCGCTCTGATCGTTTTCAGCGTGCGAGTGTCGTCGTCTAGCGACAGCATGTCAACTGCGAAAAAATAAGAAAATCTCATTTCTGTGCTTCTTTCGTTTCGCAACGTTCCTGCTAGTCTCGATATTGCATATGTGATGAAACAATCGAGACTCTTCTCCGGGTATCGTTCCGATGAATTATCTTCGCTGACCTGGCTGTAAAGTGTAAGAGGCGCTCCTGTTACAGAACCGCTGCATCGGAGGCGGAACGTATTCGACCGGAGTTCCGGGAGCGGCCTCAGCATCGATGGTGATCGCATCGTCTTCCGAAGTAAAGCACATCGACCGACTGATGTTGCAGGATGTGCTCGACGTCAGCTGGAACACAATGACTGTCCTGGCCAGACCCAGGTCCGGATGCGATGCTTCGATTTCAACCTCGAGTTCGCGAGCTGCGGAAGAAACGAGCCCGTTTTCATCTCTACGGAGGCTTGCACTGATTCGAAAATTCAGCCATTCTCTAAGTGACTGCGGACTGACTGTGGAAACGACGGACCTCTAGATGTTCGCTGGAACGACTCCGATTTGCGAACCGAGACGCATACGGAGCTGATTTTTGAGCTGGGTACTCACCGAGACGTTTGTCGTCGAGACGATGCAGCAGGGAGAGCTCCCCGGTTTCATTGTCGATCCTCACGAGGTTTCTCGGCGACAAAATCGAGAACTGAGGCCGTTCCGCGAGTCCCGACGGGACAGAATTCACGAATACCCGGAAGAAAGGCACTTTTGTCTTGAATGAGCGAGGGAGAAGACCTGCCCGTGTTCTCGCCTGCGGGAAATGCAGGAGCGCGGATCGGTTACCCTCTGAAATAAACATATCCCGTCAGTACCCCTCCGATTGATGTTGAGATTCAGGCAGAAAAACTCCCTGAAGCTCCGATCTCTCCTGAGGAGAGATGTAGATTCGACCCACCGAGGGCACGGCAAGCTTGTGGACCCGGATGGCTTCACCTTTCTCTTCTCCCAATGGAAGGCCATACGGGAAAACGTTTCAAATGAACGAGCTGCGTACTTATTCATAATTCTGAGTGAAGTCTGCCCTGACCTCAAGAAGACACAACAACTGTCTGTCTTAGCTGTTTCCACGGGTGACTCCACAGTGAGTTTGCCCTTACTACGCTCCGAAAAGAGACAAGGGTCCCGCTACCGCGGGAAAACGGGCCATTTTTCGCGGAGGAGGAGCCATTGCTCTATTCGCTCAAAATATTCCAAGAGGCTACAGGGGTGGCTCTCTGAGCGTTTATATCATTCATCACGAAAAGCTGTAGCGTTCCTGCCCATCCACGAGACGATGAGGGACCTTCCTTTCCGAGAGAGTTCCCTGACTCCTCAACTCTCTGACCTCCAGGGTGGGCCTTGCATCGCATATCGCGTCCTTGCCTCTCTCGACAAAATGTAACCGAGTTCTCGCTAAGGCTTTGGGTGACATCGAGGCGAGAGACTCGGTCGAATATCAGAAGAGCCACACCACGTCGATGGTCATTACCTATTCCCTAGTGCCCTGATCTTGGGTCACCGAGGGGGATTCGCATGATTGGAGAATGGATAATCCTGCCGCCGGTTGGACAGTTGTGAGCAGTTCACAAAAAAAGCGTCCCATCTGTGTTCTCCTTCCAGTCGCCAAAGCTCCCGTGGAGCCTCAGAGCGGTTTCCATTGAATTTTCCGCATCTAGGACTCTCGGTAGCTGGCGAGGAAACGTCTGAGACGCTACAGGTCTGAACTGCCTGGCAAACGACTACTTCTTGGAAGCTTCTGCAATAAACTGCTTCTATGTCGCAATGAGCAGCTCGCCTCCTCGTTCCGTTCCCTGACCCGTTACACATGTCGCTCCGCTGCGGAATTCGCAAGAGCACATAGTTTCCCTGGAAAAAGCCGGGTCCGTAGGAGTGACTCTAAGAATGGCTCCAAGTACTTTGTCTTATGCTGGACGCTTGGAATCGAATATTCATGAAACTTAAAGGTTCTTCCGAGTCGATTCTGAATGCTCCTCAGTGGAGCACGTGGGGATTCCATTCCAAGGACGTGAATCTCCTACCGACCTTCCTGTGTGTTCCTAGGCGAGTGAATCGACCGAGCATCACCAGAGGAGAGTTTTCGACTCGAGATAATTCTGGCGTCTGCAATCCCGTTCACTGCCAGATAAGTCCGCGAGAGACGACAGACTCTCTCATTGGCAGAAATATTTGTGCCTCCCACTTTCATCGGTCAAGGCTCGAATCGCGCGTTCGCCTCAGGAAAAATGCTCCGCGGTACCACGCGTCGACTGAATATCCGCCAACCCTAAGCTAACATGGACCGGGAATGATGCCGCACATAACTTCAGGTGAACTGACGTCTGTCGTGTAATGAATGCTCAGTCAGCCAGGGTCGTTTCTCCCCAGTATCGACGACCATCGAATTTCTCGAGTGTGAATAGTTCGCCTGATGAATGGAAGTACATACCTATTAGACTAGGAGCCTTTTGAAGCGACCGGAGCTCCATGATCAGCGTGGAACGGACGAAGTTCAGGAATGAAGATCAGTGACTCGGCGTCAAACTGTGCGGTGACGCCGAATGCTCATGAGCCCGCAATTACTGGGGAGTCAGTGGAGGCGCCCATTTATCACCTCGCTTCATTACCTCTCTCTTCTGGCAGCTTTTAGTGGCTGCTGCTGGTGATTTATCAATAACTCGATAACCACGTCGAGCTTGTCCCGCTGGTATCGTGTTTCCGAGCGCCACCCCACAGGTAGTGCTGAGCGCTACTTTGTCGATCGGGCGGCTCGAGCTCGGAACATTCCAAATCGGAACAAGACAGGTGTTGAGTTTTAAACATTGGCGGCCGCATTGCAGCCGGGCGAGTTCGGATAATGATGAGAAGAAAGTGAACACGAGTAGACTCGGAGCGAAATCACTTTCAGATGCGATCGACGTCCTCCGGCGTGACTCGTCGCGTTGCTAGGCTTCCATGGTCGCGACGGAGCCGCAAAGAGTGTCTGTCGACTAAAGCCGAAGGTTGCTCGAAAGTTTTTCTTGACTCGTTCGAGGTTGCGGTCGCGCCCGTATGATGCTCCCGTTCCACGAGCGTTTTCGCATTATATAGCGCTCGCCGATGCCGAAACCGTCGAATTAGACTCATCTCCCCGTTTTGTTCCATCGGCTCTGGTGTTTTCTTCTCGTTCGTCACACGCATGCGGGACGCAGGATCGAGTGGAACTCCCTAACGCCGGTTGGAAGCGGCCAGGGAGAATCCGAAATTCAGTTTATATTCGTGCTCGACCCTCTTGGCCAGAGTGCGTAAATATTGAATGGATTCTCGTCGATCGGATGTGAGTATCGCGTCAGTCCATGGCCGGTTTACATTCCTCTCGATCGTGGAGGCGGCGCGGCGTTCCCGCTCATGCGGAATCGTCAACATCGGAGAGCCGTTGCATCCAGACACGCGGGTTCTCGCACCCGTGGCGAGCCGCATGTGAATACGCGTTCGGATACCAAACTCGGATTAACCTGAAGGAGCTTGCACGGGGACTGGCTATAGGCTTATCCGAGAATGAGCCTGAAACTCAGGCAAGATTCCGTCAACCGCATTCCCTGGTCGATGGGGCACGGATCGATTCCTCGAAGGAACGCATCGGATCAGAGATTCCATGGCCTTTGCGGGAGAAAGAGTTTTCATGTAGCCTCATGGGAGAGCGTCCCCCTCAAGTTCGAATAGTTTTCCGGGGGTTCCTAGTCGAGAATCTGTCCGAGACGGAATCTGGACCATGTTCCAGTTCTCGCGTCCCGAAACTCCGGCGGATTCCTCGCGTGGATTCTCCCGCAGCTCGTCTTCGACGATCCTGGATCTCGCACAGGATTCGAGGGTGTCCCGGAAGGGTCAATTCCACTCCAAATAATTTAGGTTTTTTCATGGGTGCGCAATTCATCCCTCTCATTAGGAAGCGACTGGCGAATGAGTCGATAGATCATCCGCATGGGCCGACTGCTGTCGACAGCACCCTACATTGCACAGGAGAGCAGGTCGCTCTCTTCTTTATTGCGAATCATAAGCGCGTGAGAGCGTAATAACCGAACGGCCGCGTGATAGCGTTCCGCGGCGAAGATCCAGATATTTCATCACGAGTGCAGGCTTAGTTCGATACCTTTCGTACCCGGCAAAACACGGCGGAGTATCGTCAGGATCGGTACCTACGACTCTTCGGAGAAGTTTGGACCGAGGAGATTAGGCACCGCGACCGCAAGCCAAGATAGAAGCAGACATTCATCTCTTGACCGCAAGCCCCTGGTTTCAACTTGAATGTTGGGCGTAGGAGCGGATGAATAAGAATGTTCTGCGAATTAGGATCCTGAGAAGGTCGTCCAACGGTCTACCCCGCTCGATTCTACGGGTCGGCGCTCCTATGCATCTGATCGATCTCAGACTCTGCGGTGAGCTGTCTCATCCCCTCGTCTCGAAGAAGCCATGGATTCAGTCGTTCCCGTACGATGTTTCTTCTTTCATTACCGTGTCCGAGCCCCGATTCTCGATTTTTCGATGAAACTGTTCGCTCCGAGATGTTTGGGGTCGACGATCTCTGCTCTGTCCCGTCGCCTCCCTGTCAATCTTTCGCCCCTAATAAATACATACTTCCCCCTGAGGTCTTTCATTTCCTTCTAGACGAGTTATTCCGGCTGACTGCGAAGTGTGCAAGCCATTCACATTGGGTTCGAATAAGTATCAATCCCGAGCGAATACGTGAACTGTCACTTCCCACCGGACGCGTTACGCTCTACAGCCGAGCACTTCTTTCCTGTAGAATGACATCACCCAAGCCGGTGTCATTCAGCCTCGGAAGACCGGGTACAGCAACCGGAATCTCTGTAGACTCTCGTGGGTCCGTCACGAGAGACCGAAAATTTTCACTCACTCGATCGTTCGAGCAGATCTTCGACTTCGATTCCTGTGGAGAGTCGACTGGAAATCAAAACAAAGATCGAATCCCTAACTATGGATGCCGCGGAGCATTCGGAGCGGCCGAGAAATCGATCGGTCCGAGACAAAAACAACAACTGCGTCGCGATTCCTGTCGATGACCAAGACGAGTGAACTGTTTACGGAGGAAACGGTTTTCTTGTCATCAAAGCATCTCGTACGCTCGAACTCCCGACTCGAATCGTCCGGGTATTCCATGCTTCTTAATCGGTCTATTTTCGTAATCAAACATCTCGGCTTCTGTGATCGCTCGGATTCCGAGATTCACTCGCCGTTAGCACGTCCTGTCCTTGTTCTCACACGCCGATCTCAAAGTTCGATCGGATGACAGACGAGGGCTCCCATGATGGGGACATCCGACTGATTATTCGGAAGACGGCGTTCGGTCTCTCAGATCGCCTGACACGTTCTCATTTCCGCGCGAGAAGGTTTTACGTCCGGCACACAAACGCTCGAGAGGACTCATCCTGTTCGCGCTCCGGATGTCTCGACCTGGACCCTGGGCATCACCCCACTCGTCGATCTCCGTCGCCCCTCGAAAGAGAGTACGCACGCGTCCGTAATCGATATCACACCTCACATCACAACCGTTACTCGGTGTCGTGCCTTACCCAAGGAATTCGCGACGGATAGAATCGGATTGTCGGATCGGATACAATCCCGAAAGCCCTCTGAAGCCTCCGTAGAAATCTCCAGAACATGTACGATTTTAGGTTTCTATCAGACGGAGCTTCTTTATGAGCCAGAACACGCTATCGAGAGACGAGTCTTACGCGAGCTTACATCGGAACTTATCTGATAAACGAGCCACAAGCGGAAAAAACAGCTTATAGGCACGAGTAGATAAACGCTTGACCTCAGCTGATTTATTATTGGAGCGATCGGGGAGGTTCAGAGATAGCCCTGAAAGTTGAGAGGGACGACCTTGACCATGAGCCTCGAGTCTCGAGCCCTCGGAACAAAGCTCCGATCCGAGTCTCCTCGAATCCTGGAATCCGTGACAGTTTGCGATCCCCCCGGCTAAAAAGTCGGCGTCCCAGATCGAGGGAAGGAAATCCGGGATTTCCAACTTCCAAGCGGCGCCTATTCGATTGAAATCGGTCTCGATCGAAATTGTTCCAACTGTGTAGGGAGGAGCAAAGCGGCCCTGAGAGGAAATCCCATGTCTCGCCCATCTTTTTCCAGTGAACGGTCTGGGGTACCCTCGAACGGATGACGCACGAATGCTCCGCAAGGACAACGAAAACGTCTCCTCTCGTCGTCGAGCTTCCCCTGTCGGAACTATGAGCTTTGGACACGGCGCCATGGAGTCGACTCGGTCCTTTTTTTGGGCGCGACCCAAGTCATGCAGCCGACTGTCGAAGCAAGCCGTCCTTGCAACGTTCAGCAACGTTTGGGTGTCTGACAAACCGCAATAAATACTTCTAGGAGGCTAGACGCAAGATCCAGCATCTCTGGCCGTGTATAATTAAGGAGCTTCATGAATGGATGAGTGATAAGCGTGGAGGACGCGCGTACAAAGAAGTCCTTCGAGCGACATGATAAGCAACAAAAAACCTCTCCTTTCCTTCAACGCGGGATCGACGTAGGAAAAGTCGATGATCACACCGATTGGGGAACTTGCGTCGCCTGGATGCAGTCGCCAGGTCACCCGCGTCTGTGTCAACAGTTGATGCTTATGTCACCGAGCTCGACGGCTAATTGTCGATCCCAATTAGATGGAATCACCAGTCTGTATTGATGCATTTCGGCTAACCTATACGAAAATACGATAAGAGGCGAAGAACAACCATCGAAGAATAGCGAATGGAAACACCGCGCACGATAGCTTGGGACGGCTTCCGCAGATCGAAAGTTTGAGGACCCCTGTCTCGAATCAACGGGAGTCCGATACCCTGCAGGCCTATATTCGAGGTCTTCGAATCGTTTGTAGTGGAAAGCAAGGGATTCCTGTGTCACATACGAGTCATCGTATGGTGTGAGAGAGGGCACAAATCTGTGCATATTCCCGTATCCATACATATATTTCCAGTAATACAGTCTCCAACAATAAATGTCGCACATCGGGAACGGTCGCGTGAGGGAGAGGGGAGAGAGGGAGAAAAAGATAACAATACCTCACTCGGGAAATCATCACGGGAGGTGTCTATCACGTTAGACAACTCCAATCCCCAATCCCTCATTAGCGCACGTATCCCCTCATCAGCGACCGTGAAGGACAACCCCGTGTTTCCCTTGACTAGCCAGTGGAGGATTCGTGACATCCTGCACAAATTACCCGTGGCCGCAGCCCCGAAAAATACTGAACCGCTCCGGGAGACGCTGTCTACGGAATCGGATTCAATACTTTTTTCTTTCGGAGGGAGGTCCCCGTCACTCGGGGGGTCGATAAGGTTCATCAAACGCGCGGTTGAGAAATTTGACCTCCATTTGATTGGGGAAATAATGAAATGAGAGAGCGCGAGGGAGCCTCTCTTTCTGGATGCTTTGGCTTAGACTCCGTTCGCATTATTCGCTGCTCAACTCGATGTAAGAACACGTTACGCGATCTTCATTCGTGTCTATGTCCTCGCTCGGAGTATGCCGTCGAGGATCTAGTCGCATCTGCAAATGCATCGTCTCGGCTGTTTACACGGGTGTGCGCTGTTGTTCTCGCAGAACTCTCGAACCGTCCTCTCGATGGAGATCAGTCTTTCCAGGCTCGGCGGCCCGATGTGCAAATAAATTCTGATCCGAGAATGACGGGGATTTTTCCTACTGCGCATTTTGCCTTTCCCGGCAGCTATTATCATGGGATCCAAGCAAAATCGCGATTTTCGATGCTCCGAGAAGCTCCTGCTCCTCCCCGGGCCTTCGGCTCCGGATGAGAAAGCGTATTTGATTCCTCCCTTCTGGGGGAAGAGTGCTTTATGCTCTCCTGGAGTCTGGGGATGAGCCTCGGCCGAAGCTCGTATCCTTCTCGACATGGGTTCGACAGTCCGTACAGTACCACAATATTCTATGACTTTTACTTTTTCCGGCTCCCACATTTGATGCTTCATCCGCATGCATATCTCCAGCGACACAGCCTCTACGACCGAGAGGCAGCTTTGAACGCACTACTTTGTAGCTTACACTTCGCTTAGCGGCTTCACAGTGTATGAGGGTTTGAATCTTGACGGTACCTAAGCGTGGATAGCTGTCACCGCCCGAGGCGAATCGACATTCATTCAGCGGTCGGATCGGGACGACATCGCAAACGAGATCGCTCCAGAGCAACTTATTCGAGTACGAAGCCGTGTACCTGGTCGTGCCGCTGAGGCTCCTGGAAATTCCCAAATTATGAGCGAGACCTACACATAATCTAGGGAGCATTCTTGGTCGGTTGACAATTATGGCCTTACCCTACGGCGATTTACGCGGGAAAACGTCCTCCCGATGCTGTTCACTTGTGTGCCAGGCGGCAAAACGACAAAGAAGGCTTCTCGCGTAGGACGCGAACACATGGCTTCCTGGATCGCTAATTGTGGTAAGCAACAATCCAATTACTGCGCGTCAGGCTTTTGTTGGAGGCGGGTCGTGACAACTCGTGTCGTACACTAATGCCGTCGACTTACGCCGTTGAAAAGCAAGTGCCCTGGCCCGCATCTCAGCAGGGACTTTCCATGATACCATCAACGCCTAGCCCTAGTACAACACGACGACATTTTTCCCCGCATTCAGCGTCATCTCCGAGAACACTAGACAGCTATTCTACTGGTGTCGATGATGCTGATGATTGAAGCGATCGTCGACGATAACCAGAGTCATCAACTTCCTACGGGAACTATGTATTTGATAAATGAGGCCCAGGGGTGATTTATCAAACTATTAGAAGATATCTCTGTTATGGTATTGTTGAGACAATCTTAGTAAACAAGAGGGACACATTGTCAGCTAGAGAACCTATTCTGCCCAGAATCGTTGCTTGCAAAATCGCTCAAAGATCGACTGTAGAGAGAACACTGAGAGAGAGAGAGAGAGAGAGAGGCAGAGAGATGGAGGGGAGAATCTCGAGGAGGAGAAACATCTTACACGACCCGACTCGATAACGTCCGCGAGGAGAAAAGCTTGAGACAATGCCCTGAGATGATTTCTTATTTGGCTAACAGCCCATGAAGATAGATAGCAGCGCGCCACAATCGCCACTCATGTAAAGAGACACCTCTTCGCTGCCCTCCGAAAGTACCACTTCAAGCTCCCGGGTAGACACACCTTGTGCTCTGGGTGAACTCACAGTGGACACCACGAGGATGGAGGCCAGCCACGCGCGCTCGTTCCCATCCCCCCGTATGCTTCGGGACATCCAGAGATCGCTGCTCATATTCGGTCATATGTACAAATGAGCTGCTCTCATTGTACGATCCCTCCGATTCCGTCCCGTTTTGGGGTTTCTTTTCTTTCTACAGCACCAATATGTCGTTTCGTCTAGAGTTATGGCGTCGTCGACCAGCGACGGAGTGCATAATAGGGCCGGACTTTATGCAACAACGACGTTGGATTTCGCAGCGGTGATGCACGTATAATCTCGCCGCTAGGCGAAGGAAAACCCGCGCTGTCCGCGATATCCTCGATGAGCGGCTCCAAATTACCTAGTCGATGCGCACATTCGTTTTCACAGGATTCCGAAGAATCACGGGAGGTTCAGGCAATTGGAACATTGAAACCTCCGATACTGAATCAGATTCCTTGCTTCTTGGAAAACGTTACACGAGCCCGTCTCGAGAACACTGGTCGCGGAAATTTCGAGGAACATCCGTTCGAAAAGGGATGATTCTTCATACTAAGCACTTTCGTCCACCTTCCAGAATATCAGCGCTCGATAGCTCGATCGGATGACATTTAACGTCCGACAGCGAACTCTGTTCCGGGCTTTTCAAGTTAAGGCTAATGATTTGCTCATGAAGCCGTTGTCCCTCAGTGCGCAATCGACCCAATGAAATGAAGCTCCGGATTGGAAACTACCGCGAGGCTGATGCAAGAACTCTGAGAATATTCAGGAGCGTTCGAGGGATGCTTAGCTGATCGTTTCGCCATTTTCACAGCCAACTGACCGCTGGGTTGATGAATCTAGTGGAATAAACAAACCCTGTTTAGAAGAAGCAGAAGAACAGATTCTGGCAAACAGCGAGTGGCACTGTCCATCGAGGGAGTCTAACAATCGTCGGGAATCAATCGGAAAGGGTCCGGAGGAACGATGCCGATCAGCATCAAAGTTGAGCTAAGGGAGGCAGGAAAGCTAGAATACGACGGCGGGATCATTTAATCCCGAAAATGAGCGCTCGTTGTCTGATCAAGTTCCGGGCCTATCGGGACGAAGCTGTCAACCGGAATGTACCCAGACGGCCTGTTCTCGCCGAACACATGTGGGGCGATGGGAGATTGTTCGAGTGCCCTCTGTACTCTTCCGGGGAATCATACCTGGGTCACTGTACGGGTGCTTCCCGGTAAAAGCCGAAGGTGACAAGAAGAGTATTGACGGTAAAAATAGTGTTTGCGATCATGCGTGAGTTTCTTAGAAGGCGCGAGATCTTGAGATGTAATATCTCTCGAAACAGAGTATCTCTAGATTCTCAAATCAAGATTCAGAACAAGTGCTTTCGCGCGCTTTAGAGGGCTGGTCGGCCAGACAGCCCTCTCTCGGGTCAGGTCGAAGGAGAATAATATTATTATACATAAGAGTATCACTGTGGCCGACCCCGCAAGACATTCCTACATTCCATTTTCCTCTGATTTGGTAGATTTGAGGAGCTCCTCGTTTCCGAAATGAGTTTCCCGTCGAGAGGAGCGATCCATATCATCAGCTGACACTCGGTCCGGCGAGCTTTCGGTGGCATACCCTCGCGTCACCACTGTCAAGCCTGTCACTGCTCAAGGCCGTTGTCATCGTCTGCGTCTTCCCCTCTGCATCGCAGCGCTTGCCACCACGGCTATCGTCGTCGTCAGCGTTGTCGTAGATATGGTCGAAAGCTAGCCTGTATACGTCATCAGCACGATCATTCGTTGACTCTGACTCTTTCTCGCGGCTGAGCGCACTCATAAGAAAGGCCGCGCTCTCGACTCCACCGGAGCCTCAACCTACTTATTGTCAGCTGCTCCGGGCGAGGGGATGATACCCAAGTGTCGATCGTCGCTACGAATTGAGGGATAGATGTAGAGCGACAGAACGCTATCAGGATCATCGGTCGCTATCTCGAGTTAGTGAACTAGCCTTCATCGGTTTCCGAAACCATAATTGAATCCTCCGATAACTTTCCAGAAATTCCGTGATGCCCGCAGCGATATTGGCGTCGAATGCACCCATGGGAAATTCTCGCTCGAATCGGACCTCTGGTCGAGGGAAACGGAACAGCGTTCCTTCGCAGCGCCGAATAAAAAGAAATAATCCCAGAGGAGGTCAAACCTCACTTCTTCCGAGAAGAGTCGGCTTCGGGAAGTCGTCGAGCTTTTTGCTGCTCGTGATGTTCGGCTGCGGCTTCCGCATGACGATATTCTCTCGTGCAAAGTTGCGAGGGAATAGCCTGATTCGCTGGAAAAGCTCTCAGCTTGTCGCGCTTCTCCGATTGCGCTCGGATGTCAGTCTCCCGACGAGCGATGGAGCCATTGGACTCAGTTCTGCAGAAAGCTATGAATCGCCTCCCATCAGACCCCTAATGCAGGAGAGCGACCTCACACGAGCCGCGTCAGAAGGCCGAAGGCAAAAATTCACTTCGCCGGAAAACTATTTTGGAATCAAGTCACAAGAGCGCGTTCGAGGGGAAGAGTGATGAGCTTTCACATCAGTCAGAGAGGCGATGGTCAGAGAACGATCTCCGCAATACTTTGACTGCTGGTTCAACTACGACAAACCACCAGTAGCCGATTTCGATGTTAACAGACGAAAAAGGCAAACATCACTATAATCTGAGGAAGAGTAAATATTGACGCTTCTTGGCGGTACTTGAGGATAGCCTCTGACGACGCGATGAGCTCGAGAGGTAGGCTTCTCGTTCCGTATGTTTAATGAAACTCGTCACTCGAATTCGGGTTCAATGATCTGGAGCAATGATTGTTCCACTTCGTAATTGGTCAACCCCGACTTGAGATCAGAAAATGCCCCTTGAACCCCGCTCAAGGGTTGGAAACATCGGATAGCTCCGTCGAAGCGCTCCCGGTGCTAATTTCGGTGAGCCGCTTGAGGACAGCCATGATACCCACGATGATTTCTCTCGACCGCGCTCCCTCCGGCCCTCCAAACGTGATGTTTGATTCAGGAAGTTTTTCCAGACGGGGACTGCACCGGAAAAGACTCCCCGCGATTAGAGGACTCTTCCGTGGCTGGTCTACGGCCGGGTTCGTATTTGAATCCCGCGATATGGGCAATGTAGGCGATTCGAACAGGGTAATGCTCCCACTATCATGGAATCACCGATTCGAGCCCATGCTTAGTGTTATAACCCGAAACGACCGTGAGGAGCCAAGCAAGCACTAAGAGCGATATGTACAGCTCTGTTACGAAGACAGCTTCCCCGCTCGTAAGGACACCCTTTGGGAAACGTCTCACTTGAGTAACAACGCGCAGATCCAGCTCTGTGTGACAGCCAGGTAGTCAGAGCTTTTTGCGTCTTCTCATGAGACCGCCCCTTTGATAACTCTCTGGAGCAGAGATTGTTTCCGAAATGAATTGACGGAGCCTAATTCTGGCATCAGAGAGCTCCGGAGCGGATCTCACAAGAACAAAAGCGAGTCCGCCGGTAAGCGTTCATGGATTCATCTCCATGGCAAGAGCTGGCTTTTCATCAAGGAATATCTCGAGAAGCTGGTTTCCGGATGATTACAGGAACGTGCAATCCCCTGGGCCCGAATGATCACGCCCGGACTGGAAGCTCTCGTGACTTTGGAGAATTCTGGCGAGGCGCAACGATAGAGCTTATCGAGGAGCGGAGCGACTCACCGGTGTGTGTTGATAATGGAGGACTCGGGAAAGTTAACGATGACGATGCATTCGGAAGCGGTAAAGTGTTCGGATCGATGGCGTGTACCGCTCCAAGGATGAAGAACGATACGAGATAGATTACTCTCATGTTCACTCAGGCTGAGCTCGGTTCTCTGGAAGTCAAAGGAAGTTTATCATTCGAAAATCAAAAGCCCGTAGGTCCATTCCGATCGTCCAGTGTTTTTGTGTTTCTTCAATTTCCGAATTGATCATACCGTGCCCACACAGCCTGGAAGTACCAAATCAATTTCACGGAGCCTCAGACTTCGCACATCATCGATCGCTCCCGACCCTAGACTCCTTCGGGCGGAAGTTTCGTCGAGTCGAAGCACTTCCATCTCCGTATCGCGGAAGAAAGCCTCATCCGCGGATCCGAAGGTCAGGGAGATTTCGGAATTAAAACTTCTCTTAGTCAGCGAAGTTCTTCGAGCTAGGACCATGTCAGCCCGGCGTGGAATGAGATGTTTGAAAATCTCTTCGGAGCAACATCAGACGGGGGTCCCGGGGGAAGCAGGGAGCCGTGCGCGGAGCGCATCCCCCGCGCCCCCTATGCTCCTGGCTTATAGGGAGATGTATGTATGTCATTCCGGGAGCTGTTGCATGTTGATATATTTTTGGATTTCAGCTAATAGAGGAGAAGGGTGTCTCAAAACGAAACCCGATCGGGCACGGCGATTCGGGCTGCGCGATCATGCCAAAGCTCGAGCTCGGAACTCCAAACGTGCTTTCGCGCAGCAGAGGTCCGGCGGCGAGCAAATGAACACGTCTAGCTGAATCTCGAGGATCCTTATGCCTATCAGAGTAACTCTGTCATATGTGCGTGCACAACTGCCTGTTCTGTTATATATTGAGCTGATGTACTCACACATGAAGCTTCTCATGAGTCCAGTTGGAATCGACGGCCGTCCTCATGTTTATGAGGCGGCATCACACAGGATAGAGACCGGTTGCGGCGTTGCACTCTGTCGGTGTTTTGTCGATGCTCTTGCACGGCTGGCACATACACTCGAAGCTCATCGGCAATAAGGTCACGAACGGTTTGATTTCGTCACAAAACACGTACACTCACGTAAAACAAGCGATCTCTTCTGAGTTCGCTTACGCTGTGTGAGAGGGATACTCGAGAGCTGATCTGTAGCCACGCCGAAGGCACCCTTTCCCTGGAGGCGGCCCGTTGGAAAGGGACTTCGAGAAACGCGTGCTGTCAGGCCTGTCACAACACTCAGTTCCGCCGGGGCACGGATTGCCTGGCTTCGGTTTCGACCTCGGAAACCGGACAGGCCGACGATTGCAGAATTCTCCAGAAGAACTTTGGAAAGCTTTCGGTCGCAGAGCTCTCCTCCGAGCAAGCACTTTTTTTACGTGGCCTCTACTACGCAGACGTGCACGCTATTGGAACAGACGCGGAAACGCGAGCGCTGGTCGAGTACTACGAAATTCTGATACGAGCCCCTTGTACGTAGATCTTCTGGGAGAGAATGGCTGGAAGACTTGAATTATCAAGCGAGCGCTTAGCATTGCGGCTTCAAGCCCACGCAAACCAAATACACGTACACGGTGTCTCTCGCTTCGAGCTGCTGCTCGACCCACTGGTCGCCGTCGGTCATTGTGATTTTGCGTGAGACAGTACGTATTTCCGTGAGACGCTTTCAACGGCAGATATCCGTCGTAATTACAGAAGCGAAGCTTTGCCCACCCCTCTCTCGCTCGAGGAAGTTGACTTCCGATCCGAGAAATCCAAGTTCATTCCGTCAAAACGAGGGGGCCTAGAGTTTGCCCTTTTACTACAGTCGATGGGATGCGCAGAACGCGCTGAGCTCCGACTCCGGGGAGTCCATGTTCCAACCACGTTCGCCACGGTGAATTTGGCCCACTGACTCGACTCGTGGTACAGGTCACAGTCGACGGTCGGACCGGCAGCGAGAGTAGGCCGAAATTCGGCTCCCCAAACGAGAGTCAAGGTCGCCGCATCGTTGAAGCATAGTGCCGGCTACTCGACCCGCCGCCGCTCGGTCGGCGTACCGACCAGGCGGCTCACCAGTGGACGAGAAGCTTCCTGACGAGAGTCCGGGAAAATATCATTGGTGTTTGCGGCAGCTGGGCTAGGACACCGAGCATTATCGCATCACTTGAAAAGAGATAAGCGGCGACGACGCAAAAAACAAGGGGTAGATAAGAAACCCAGATGTTGCTATTGAAGATCGGTCGGAGGAGAGGAAGCTTGTCATCGACCAACAGACAGATAAAGAGCAAACACAGCCCCAGAACACACACACGACCGGCGCTCCCACGCACGCACGCGCGCGCGCGACTGGCTTACGGAAAACACCGTTGATGTGAATGGAATTTCAAAGAATTCACTCGGACAGCTCCGCTCAGCACTTCGACAGATGAATAATGAATGAGGAATGGACCAACTAGGGATCTGGATTCGGAATTATGATATTGTTTGCCTCGCCTCTCGCTCGAGGCCAATATATAGAGAGATGGATGTGCACACCGTTCCGTGTCCCAAGCGCTGCCTGAACGAACCTGCACCCGATCTCCGGTCCGGCACACTCGAAGACGTCCGATTTTTACTCGGGACAGAGCTGCCTCGCACCGTGACACGATTCGTTTTGACTTAATTTTCGGATTAGACTTTGAGACTCGGAAGTAACGAGAGGTCAAAGACGGCATCGTAAATTCTGGTAAGTCGTTCAAGAAAGCGTCCAAAGTCTTTCCAGGTCCAAGCTTACTGTACTCCGATGGTCGGGAGGGGAATTGTGACGATTTTCAAAGAACAATGACGCACGATAGAATGATCATCGATCGACATGACGAATGTTCAGGTCATTCACAGGTAAGGGTTCGATCCTTCGAGCGGTGAGGGAGATTAATTATCATGCTCGAGACTTGATATGACGAAATCTCAGGACGGAATCACCGTCATGCAATTCTCCCGCCGCCCCATCCTCTTCCTGAACGAAGTCGAGAGGTCTTGAGGGTAGCTGCCTGCTCCGTGGACGGCTCGGAGCTCGGGAAGAGTGAGAATTACTATAATTATTACTATCAGTACAACTCTTGATGGCATCGAGGATGTGACAACGGCAGCCAGAAATTACACGCATCAGCCGAAGCTCGCTCGTTGCCTGTCATAACATTCATGAAGATTCATCAGAGTCGAACAACACTCAACAAGTTCCCCATGCGGATCCGAGTGATGCCGGACGACCGGGCAATATGCATGCCCTAAAATCAGCTGGAAACCTTTACCGCCTACTCCGTGATGAAGTTGGCGAGCGATCGCTGGGGGGACCACTACCCGGACAAGGTCATAGTCCTCGCAGTTCCAAGAACCGTGACCTTTATCAGGCTGACGGCGAAGCTGATCTACGACCCCTGTTCACACAGAGGGTCCACGAGCCAAATATTGAAGTGCTGTAAACAGTGCTGTACCGTACTTTGCAGCTTTCGAATGTTCAGGCGGGGTCCTGCGACGTAAGTCCCTGATGAGTATATACGTTGAGCCCTTCCAGAGTCGTCGAAGATTCATGCGGTGAGTATTCAAACTTCTCCCAACCTTGAACACGCTCGCTCATCAGAGGCGCTCTCCACGAACAGTTTGGAGAGTGAGAACCTTTCCGATGAGGAATCCCACCAACTAATAAAATTACATGGGTGCGAGATGAAAGAGCCAAACTTCGAGAGCCTCATAACGGTATGATCCGTTTCTAGACATATTCTGCATACGTCTCGGGGAGACGCCCCGAGCGCTCGCTCGAGAACTTTCGGAAATTTTGTCAATCGTGGACGGAGGTTGAAATCGAGTGATCGGAGCACGTAAGGACTTTTTAGGGTATGAAGCCCCAGCGCCGCCTTGCATCCTCGCTTTCTAAGCGATCCGACTTAGGTACTTGAAAGTCCATATTTACTATCGGTGTTCAGAGATCTTTCTCGTCGTCTGGCAGAGATCCGCGGAGAAGGCGAGATCGGCTTCCACGGAACCGTGAGAGCATGGGTGTCGGGAGCGACGCGCGGTAAATATTGCTGACGCTGAGTCTCCTAGATTCCGTAGCGAAGAATCGAGACCAAGCGTCTCCGTTTTCAGCTTTGATTTCGTTCTCCGGAGGAGACATCTCGATCTTCGATCGCGCCCGACTCCCCCAGACGCGGACCCGCAAACACTCGGAGGGTCTTCGGGACCCCTCGGTGTGCTCACGGGACGCAATGTTCTGAGAGACAATCTGTGGCTGCGCCAGGAAATTTCAGCCCGGCTCCGTCAGGGAGCGACGCTTCCCCGTATTTGCGTCGACTGTTCGGAACGCAGGCATGTTCGGCTCCTGCTCGGATAATTTCCGGGAAACGCTTCCAGGGAGAACACCTGGAAAATTGCGGTGCATTGCGCATCCCGCCGTCGGTGGCGCGAGACCGAGCTCCGGGGAAATCCTTCCCGGATAGAAGCTCCGGAACAAGTTGGAGAAAAGTCGATCTGAAAACACTGGATCTGTCCACGGTGGTCCCCATAAATCATTCTTGGTGTCTGCTTTCCATTGGATGTGTCCAATCCAGAGAAACGGAATCGGCCACGTACCGAAATTCACTGCTGTCATGGCGGAGTTGATTGCGAGAATTCGAGAATTTAGACATGCGTTCGTTCATTGGGATGAGTGACGAGAAATTCTAACAAGACGGGATCAGTTCTATGACTTTTCCTCCGAGGCTCGGCGCTACACCACAGAACATCAACGGCATGGAACTCGAGAGCTTCTGAGGAATGATGGAACGAGACCAGTGTTCTTCCCGACTGAAGCGTTCTTAGAATTTAATGAGCGGGAAACTTCCGCCTCGAAAAATCGCCGGTGAGGAATCAGGCCTGCCGCTGACACGTCGACGTCGAGAACATTCCTTTCCCGTGGAGAAAATAATACGCTCCGTTTACCAAACCGGAAAACTCGGTCAATACTCGGAGCAGAGTAAAATATCGATTTCAATACCCCGGTAAGGGACAGCGTCGATACTTGGGTACCGGTTCAGCGGTCAGACGTCGACAGACCGAATATCATTCCAAAGATGAGTCCAAAGCCCTAAAAAGCTGCATATCTTGGTGAGAGCAGAAACCGTTCCCATTTATCCGGCGAGACTTTATTGAGACTATTCGTCTGCTGAGACTTTCGGGCAAACTGGGCGACAATTTATGAGGCGGTCATTGTCGTCGCGGGAGAAGCGTATCGCCTATTTTGCGTTGACACCTCTAGAGCTCCGAATCTACCCCCGACTCGCCAGGGAATGGGGGGAGGAAAATTGTAAGCCGATGAGTCTCTGCCGGGAGTATCTCGGCGAGAGACTACAGGAGATCATTGCTTGAAGAACGCATCATTCATCTCGATGCTGTAGATGTAGAACGTAGGCCCTCCCGGGTTTGTTCCTCGGGAACGAGTCTTGCCCAACACTTTGGTTTGTGTTGGTCGAGTGTCAACGTCAACAAGATAACCCTTACACGAGGTCGGCAAGGCTCTCGGAGGTTCCACAACGGCGACATCAGCCTTCGACTGAATGTTCGAGAGGGGATGAGCCGCTGTCGAACGACCCGGATTGTTGGGCGCAACAGGGAGAACTCAGGGTGGACAACATTTCTCTTATAAACTGATTCAGCTCCGAATCCGGGCTTGGCGGGCCTCGGACAATCTTCCCATAATCGGTGGGAAAAAAATTGGAGAGTGACCCCCTCACTCTCCGTTTGCTGAATCTCTCGAACTCCATCTGGATCTGGAGCCTGGCCTCGAAGTCGTTGGTACTTTTGAGGTGGCCTTGTTTCAGGGGATGTATCAGGGAGCGAATCCACCAGAAAGGATTCAGTCGCATCAACGCTAGTCCGCAACGACCCCTAATTCCTCCCCCGCAGGATCGGGGAAAGGCTCTCCGAGATGACGCGACCCGCCTCCAGCTCGAGAATTTCCGTCGTTTCCATTACCGCGATCCGTCGAGCAGGTCTGTTGACGTCCATTTACGGGGGGTTATCAATTTTTTGTCCTCGTAAGGGCCGCAGACGTCCAACATCTCTGAGCTTGAAATATATATTCCGTCTATTCCGGTCTTGGTCTCGGTCATTTGTTATGCAAAGAGCGACGATATCTTGGGGGACTTGGCGCCGAGTTTGGGAATAAGCGGAATTCTCCGAGAGTTGGAAGCATTCACCTTATCTCCCCCTAGCAGCACCGCAGTGATTCGAGAATTATGTATCATGTCGACATGTAGACTTCATGTGACATTCTCACTGACGACGGGCACGCTCATTGGAATAGACTGGTCCGCCTTCCCATCGCTGAATACCTAGCCTGAAGAAGGAGGGCTCCCTACGAGCCTTTGAGCAGATCGGAGCCACTCGGCAGCAAGATACCCCATCGCAGAGCCGCCGGAACGTCGCGAAAACTCCATTCACAGTCAGGGTTCCTTATTTTCAATTTCCCGAATACGCTCGTAGTCGTATCGGGGCGATTTTCGTGCGGGATCGCATGCCGTTTTCTCTAAGATTCGAGTCTTCGATGTTTCGAGACGTGAACTCTAGACTTCCGGCGGCTTCTTTTCAGGCTGGAACACGAAACGTTTCCGCTTCCACTGAAGATGTCTCGCTCCAATGGACGAAGAAAAGAGAGCGAAAGATCCCGGCTGAGTCATACACCTGGACCTGCATGATGCTGTCGACATCGAAAGCCTGGCTCGGACTTGACGCGAAGCCACTCGGAAAAGCGGGGAACAATTCTCAGGAGAGGGCAGACGCTCTAGCGGTGATGAGACCCGAAAGCCAGAACCTGGAGGCCTTTTTCCGCTATGGGACGGCTTTTGCGGCTATCCCAAGGGTGAGAGGCAGCACCTGCGCTGCGGTGTTAGTTGCGATAATCAGCGAGGATGTCTCTCAAAAAGTTCCCGCATCACGTCGAAGACTGGACTGTTCTTCGGGGATGACCTTTTCTCTGCTTGTAGCGATCGATGGGGCGTCATTGCGTCTCCCGTAGCTCTTAGAACCACTGGTACAGCTCCTCTTTGTGCATTCACGATCCTGGATCGCATGAGGTCAATCCCGGCGCACTTCCCTAAAGTGAGTCTCGGATCTTGGCGAATCCTCCATTTCATAACCATTACGATCTCATTCTCGCCCTGGAGACCCCCTCAGAGCGCCGCTCGGCCCTAGAAGGAATTTGTTTATACATACTACCTGAATAAGATCGGGAAGTCCGGAATTCCTTCGAAACGAGTACTCCGGATCTGATCAGATTTCTTCTCAACTTGAGTATATCCGAGGAAGTCCTGCTCCACCGATGCGACAGCACGATTATTCCGCGATTCTCCGGGAGGAAATCGATCCCGTGTCACGGAGAGCTGATTTTTCAAGCTTTGGAGATTCAGCGCTAGCCTGAGCCATGAGCGGATGCGCGTCGCCAAGAAACGCCGACACCGACGAAGCGAAGGCGGGACGTGTCCCTGGATGAGATTCTTGTGAAGCGCCGAGGAGAAGCTAAATGCAAAAATCGATTTTCGTCTCATTCATCGGAGAAGCGGACCATAGAGGACAGAGCTCCCCCGCCTAGAGCCACACAACTCGCTCTCTAAGTATTAAACATAAGCAGGGCCCAAGATGGGAGAGTCAGTACATCGCGACGTATTGAGCGTCCGTCTTACTCACAAATATCAGTATTCGGAATCCCTGCAGCTGCGAGATTTTCCGTTTAATCTTTATCCCCTGGTCATAGCAGTTTCAGGCCCGAGCGGGTGCTCGCGTGGCAAGCTCCCCCATGGCCCCATGGAAAGGCTTTTCAGATGGGAGAAACCATCCGAGATTTCGGGAGCCTGTCTCTCCCAACACCGTTCCGGACTGGATAGGGGCTGGGTGGGGGGTGCCCCGTGGATCGGAATTGAACAAGCAAGACTTCCTTATTCTGCGTCTTGGCGAAAATCTACGCTGACTTTTGACAGTTTTCTGCTGCGCTCACCGGAAGGATCTCAACATTCATGATCTTGAAAGGTTCACCCAGTTTTATTCGCAGAACTGGGCCTCCGGTCCACCGTGCCGTTCGAAGTCAGCTATGCTGTACCTCTCTCCATGAAACGCAAAGCTGCTTTGGCCCGTTTGGTTGGGGACGAGGCGAGCTTGGCTGATCCGAGGAAACAGAATACCACATACGTTGGCAGGTCGTGGCTCCACCCTTCCCCGGCTAAATATGTCTGACGTAATACTGTCCGCATGCAAGGCCAACAACCCCTATAATGGATAAGGCCGATGTGAATACATTCAATGATCACAAGAATCACTAACGAAATAACTCTGCTCCGACCCGAGGGAGTCATTGATCGAGCGTTCAATCGAAGAACATGCGAGCAGCTCGGATAAATCCCGGCCTTTCATCTTGTTCGCTTAGAATGTGAGGCTCCCAAAAACACGGATACGTTGAGCGAGATTGTATGGCGATCATCCGAGCGCAGCCTGGAAAACGGAAGGAAAGCGTTTTCTCGCAGCTTCAGAAACGCAAGATAATTTTCGCGTCGTGTCAGACAGCTTGAATTCGGGTCGTGCCCTCCTGTCAATCTTCTGCTGCTCCAACATTTTGACCCAGATTCCGAGCTGGAATTCTTGCTATGCCCTCGACGTCATCACCATTCAGCCTAGCGGTATATAAGCGTGAGTATACGCCGACCGGGGCGGGAGAACACTGAAAATTCCTCCGAGCGGAAGACTCAGTGAGAGGATGTCCTGAGCGGAAAAGCCCTCCTAGGGAAAGCTGATCATTCATGGTGTTGCAAACCTTGAGCTCGCCCCGCGCTGTCCCTAGTTCGTCCGGATCCGACTTGCTCTGAATTGAGCGAAAATAAAATACAGAGAGGAGAATTCTTAGCGAGGCGATTCTGGTCTCTGGATTGAAAGATGCGGTCAAGCCTCATTTTATTCGACCGATTGATTTCAACTCCCCCCCCTTCCGAGAAACTCTCGAGACTCCGATTCATCGAGGGGATACGTGATTCTCTCCGCACTTCTTTAAAGAGACATCTGTGTACTCTTGACGGAACTCACCTGCACAGGAGACTCGAGAAGTCTCGAAGAAAATTCGAAATCCGGCTCATACTGATCGTACACGCGGAGAGGAGCCGACCCAAATTGGAAATTCCGTTGTTCCACTGGCTGTCTCTACTGGCTCCTGACACGAGCTTTGTCTGTGGCCGATCGATGTTGGTGACCCGATTTTTTCAACTTCACACCTAAATAACTAGAGCAGTGGAGAGAGACCGTCAAACGTATCGAGTAGAATGCCGGCATTAATATCGTGAGTCGTTTCAGAGAAGCTCGGTGCCAGGTCAAGAGTTCAGGATGCTCAAGGAGGAAGTCTAAACACTTCAAGACGGTCGGCCATCCGAACCGTCTCTGGGATCGCGCTGAGAGCGTCGCTCTATCGATGGAGCCTTCTCTTGATTCCGACCTCATGACCGGATGACTCGGAATGGAGAAGCGTATCTACACCGGTGCGATCAGAAGCGGGGACCCCGCGGGTTCAGAGTCGCTTTCTCTCGGGGTCCCGAAGATCGCGGAGAATGACCTGAGGTGTTCTTTCACGACCAATGGATTTCGACGGCCTACCGAAAGTCGCGCAATCTTGACATGTGCGCCGGAATTTCTGAGATAACTCGTTCATTCGAACACGAGGAAAAATGTACCTGGAGCCCATTCGGGAACTCCGGAAAGGCTTCCGGGAGAAAAAGAAATTCGGACCGCTGAATGAGAGCGGAAGAAATCGCAAGATTGAAGAGCCATGCAGGAATAGTATTGCCACCACAGGAGTCCGGCAAGAGACCCTGGAAAGTCGGCTGATCCTCGGAGAATGCCCTCCGAATGAATTCGATACCCGCAACGGATATGTTCCGGCTTTCCGGCGTAGCTCAGGTGGCCACGCTCCCCGGGTGTGCTGCGGCATTCTCCGGGCTCAAGGTAATCCCAGCTCCTTGTATGCGCTCTTATTCATCGGAATCGATGGGAGAAGGACCGTCTCAAAGCTCCCCTCTCAGCTTCGGTCTTACCTAGAGAGCTATTCCTATAAACGGCACCACCGATCATTCAGACTCTCTTCATTCATTCTCGCGTCAGCATTGCGTCGTCTCCGGATATGACGGGAAGGTACTTGGATACGATTCCGATGCCTTACACCGCTGTACCCAATGATCGAGACGCGGAGCAATACTCTAATCGAAAGCATGTTGCGATCGGAAGCATGTCGACCTCGGTCTACGCTTCCTCTCTTTTTCCTCTTTCTAGATCCTACAATCGCTGCGAAACGAGGCTGACTTTGTGCCACGTCCTCGGGTACATGTGGGACAACTCCCCGCTTTCATTAGGGCGGTTCAGATATCTCTGGGGTCTCAGACTCTATAAGAAGCAAATCGAAAATTCCATTCATCAGGGCTTATGAATTCACGCATTCATCGGAGAAAACGGACAGCCTTCACTTTGAAGCTCGTTGTTTCGGCCAACGCGCTCGTATCAGCAGTGGTACGCGACTTCTTAGTTCCTGATATGTCAGGTGTCGGCTTCCAGATATCATAGTTCTGTTATACATGAATCACACCGATCGCGGTAAACCGAAGCGCGCAGCCCCGGAGCGAGTGAGCCTCCCGATGCTTTAGCATTCAGCAGAAATGGTGGCTCTCGGCACCGACCGCCGTTAACAAGGTCGAACATGGTCATTAAGGCGTCGCACACTCGAGCATGTCAGAGAAAGCAGAAAGGAAGGCCGAGACTAGCTCAGACAACGACGAATCGGGAGTGGCTTGAGCAGTTTCGCATGTACTACTCGCTACAAATAACTGCTCCTGGTGTTGAAACTTTGAGTCGCGAACCCAATTGTTTCGCCAGAGTCGCGCTCCGTTTGATGGAATGATTGAAAAGCTATTTTTAGCATATAAGGCCGCTCCGATAATAATCTCTCGACGGTTTAATCCCCGCAGCCGGAGCTTCCGGGAAAAAGACTCTCGAGAATCGCAGCCGAATCCTGATGTCGCGTGTGCACCGCGCAAGCGGGATGGATCGAGACTCGAAATTTCTCCTCGAAGCTTCATTTCGATAGAAATTCCTCTATCCGAGGATAGGATGGAGAGTTTCGCTGTCCGTATTTCCAGCCGGATGATGCGGATGACTGACCAGATATGACTAGGCTGGAATACGCTGCTCAGGGACTTGAGGCATCTCCGCATATTCGAGCTCGTGATTGTGATTAGATCCCATCCCATCAGTTCCGTACACTCGAATGGACGGACATTCGCTTCTAAGCAGCCCTATAGAAGGCAGGGAAAAATCATCGATCATAAGCGGAAAAATATGAAAATTGAAAACATGTGAATTGAAACATGTCGTGGATCTCATTGCGAAGGGCGAATTGGATTCGATTCCTGAGCCGCAGAGTGACTTCCCATCCGGGAATGGAGTCCTTAAGACTCATCTTCACACTGGTAAGCAAGTAATATGATGAACAGGGACGGGTCGGGATTCGGCCTCCCGGGATCCATCTCACAAGCTCAATGACCCCCCAATCTCCTGGCCACCCAAACCACGCATCTTCAAGGGCGGTTACCTCCAAATTAGGGAATTAGATATCATGCGGGGAACATCTTGGTCCGAAATTGTAAGTTCGCACTGACAACAGAGGTCGACCTGTCCTGTTGAGCATCCATCTTCGGGGACGGTATATAGACGGCGCTATCGCAGGAGGGGAAGTGAAAGTGCAGAACGACTCGGCGGCGGCGGACTTGAGTCTTCTGCATGCTTCAGCCTCTATAAGCGAAGACAACTTCCCCGGTCCTCCATCATGCCTACATTCAAGCCGCCTCTGATCATCGAGCATCATAGCTTCCTCATCAGAAATAAGAGCACGGTTTTCCTTAGCGATCTGATTGCTCCCCGCACGGTCGTCTCGAAGTTCCACAGTGAACCATTCCATGAGATGCTCCATGAGATTTCGATGAACACCTTGACCTTGCGGCGATTCGTGGAGCAGTTGAAAACAAAAAATCTTCTCTAAGGCCACAACTTGCCTGAAACCCACGACATCCACCACGAGGGATACAGGTTCGCCGCCCTCGGACGTTCCGGTGACGATATTAGCAGTGATACATTATGGGACGAGTGTTGAAACGAGTTCCCCGTCTCAAAGTCAACAGACTTGTGTGTTCTGCGAAAACTTTTAATTCCGCAAAGCTCCACCGATCCGCGCGGAGACGTCTTCGCTTCTGGGGAAGACGTGATTTATTAGTTTTTGCGGAGCTCACAGCGTCGCCTCAGTCAGAGCAAAGTCGTCATCATGAATGGTCACGCAAACTGACGATAGACGGCAATGAGCGCACACAGCGGAATTCCGCGGAAATTACGGTCTCCATTAAATGGGACCTCCGAGTTCCCGGAGGCAATGCGGAGCCCAAGATCGTTCCAGGTCGACGCCTCCGACGAGAACCACTTGTGGGAGCAGCTGCAAGGAATAGAAACGTTCGCGAAGACAGAGGGAGACTTCACGAGTAGGTGGGCATCTGGAAGTTTCCCGAATCCGGTCTCGGGATAAGGCGCTGGGAATTCCGACGAAGCTCCCAGCAAGTCTCGATCCCGTCGAAGGTTTCCTTATCTCTCGCTGTGTGCTCACAACGATACATATCAGGGACGGAGTATTCGCAAGGGAGGGGGGGAGGGACATGGGCGAAAGAGAACTCTCGCGAACCCCAGGCAATTATCACGGAGAGAACGGCTCATTTAGCAGGATCAGCCGCTCGGATGGAGCGAAAAGCGGGAAAAATAGAAGGCTTTTCCTTCTGGGAACCGTGACGGTGTGGCCAGTCTCAATTTATATCTCTGCTTCGCCGAAAAGCTCGTATTCTTTCCCGCTCTGGCCGGTACAGTTTATCAGCAGATATCGAACGAGAAGTGTATGAGCAAGTGAGGTCCCGATATCGCGAATGTCCTGGAGGATCGATTGCGTATTCCTGCGACTTTCTCGCCGGAGTCCCTTATCTGACGTGCTAATCGACAGAAGCCCCGCCCTATGACCGTTTCCAGACCGGGTGTGCGTCTGGACCGAGGAGCGAACTCGAATCTCGCGATTCCCTTCCCGCGCAGGGAACAACTCTGATTTCGAATCGCCCGGATACCGGAAGCGTGTACGGAGATGTCTCACGGCGCTCCTTCGGGCAGACGTGTATGTCTGCTACTATCTCGCTGGAGCGTGCACGAACGGTGGCCACGCTCTCGGGATTCTTCAAGCATTGGGAGAGCCGCATGCAGTGCACTCTCGCTGCATTCAGATGTCTATCCCTCGGAAAATTGTCTCTCCCTGGAGCTTCGCTCCTTTTCGCTCCGAAAGTCCGAAGGTTTCCCTCGCGATTCGTGAGGAATTCGTAGGCATGAAGAATAATTTAGAGAAACTTCTCATCGGTCGATGGGTCACATCCTTCTTTTCCCGTCCAGATGAATATTTCGGGAGAATGGAGAGCACCCGCCTGAGTATTTTTTACCCACGAAGCAGCAATCCGATGTCGTTGCTCACGGGAGTAGCTGTCCTAGCAATCTGATCTTTTTTGTCCTGGTTTCGCGATTCGACTCAAGAGGAGCACAATCCTTGATTCGAGGAATTCTCGTATCCCTAGTCCGCTAATGACTCCTCACAGGATACCGCGAAGGGAGCAGGATGAGAAGCAATGATTGATTCAGGAAGCGAAACACCATACTTGGGGGCCCTGCGAGCCCTCCAGAAGAGGGCGTATCCCTCCTCGTTTGGCTGCGCTCGTGATCGCGGTGTTCTCCTCTACACTTTCCAAGACGACAACCTCCTGGAACGAAAAAAAATCAAAGGAATGTTCCCATTTTCTATACTGAACGTCTTAGATTATAGCTTCGGTATTTGTCCGTGGGTCTTCGCTATCGCTCACGCAGGGAACGCTCCCGCGCGCGGTCTGCCATCGTCTTGGTCGCTTTTATCTGCCATCGGGCGATTTCCTCCGCGGGGCTGTGGATTTTGTTGCTTTGAAGGTTCATTTTAATGATTTCTCCGATGTTGCGAGCGAGACTCCAACTCTATGAACCCGCTCTCACGATGTCGCGCCGGGAATCGGGATACTTTGCGGGATTAGCGGCACGGAGAGATCCGGCTCATCGCTTTGTCGGAGATCTGTTCGAAATGAAATGGAATTAAGTTTCATATCACATCAATGCGGATTGGGTATCGAAGTTGGGGCTCTTCACTTCAACGCGGCGGATATATCCCCGATCAAAGCCGCGAGCCCTCAGAGAAGCCAAGGTTATTCAAAACTCGGCTGATGGAGGGACTCCTAGCTGAAACGCAGAGAGGTGAATCGACAGATAGACGACGCAGAAGCAATAATCAAAGTTTCCCCAGAAATCAAGAATCTGAGAACTCTATCTGCTGGCGACTCCGATTTGTATTGATTCCCGATCATATTGAATCGATGGACGAACCCTTTGGGATCTCTCCCGAATATTAAACCGCGACATCCCATCGTGTGCATGAATATTTGTTGCCTTCTCTCCGGGTCCCCTTTCCCCATCCCTCGCTGTTGTGATTTCCGAGAAGGGACTCGATATCATAAAAAAACAGAGTCTCGTGCCTTCCCCTCGGCGTCAGAGATCCGTTCGCTGGGTTTATGTCGTTGCACCCAATTCTTTCTGCGCGGCCTCCATTCCCCGCGGAACGATCGCCGACTTCCCGAGAGGAGCTTTTTTCCTCATGATATGCAAGCCGCCATGCCTTAGCGTGAGAGCGGTGAACGGAAAGCTTGAGGGCTGACAGCAAAAGAGCAGAATTCTAGGAAACGTCGTAACGCTCCGACATTTAGAGAAAAAGATCGACGCCGCGCCGGGGCTCGATGACTCATGGCCGAGGGCGACCTCTGTCATAAGTCATAACGCAAAGGTAGGTCAGCTGATTGATCAGCTGATCCGCCTCCCAGTGAGAAGAGTCTGACGGAGATATCGGGAGACCTCCGGGGATGTTTATCGCCTATGTAATGACGACCTTCGTGGAGCTGGCGGCCTCAAACTGTGAAGGTATCCGAGGACATCGATGACGGCGAAGGCTGCCACGAGATCAATGGACGTCGACGCATTCCTGGGAACTCACGGGAACCGTCTGGGGCGCTGTGACTGTTCTTAGTTCCCCAATCGGACTCCCACACCCTGCGGCATTAGGAGGTCCCGAATAAGGAGGTTCTTGGAACGAGCAGATCAAGCATTTCGATTCGCTCACTGGGTATCTCGAATTTCCAGTGCGGAACAAGTCCAGAGAGTTCGCAAGTAATTCATGCAAGAAACAGCCGCGAGTAGTAGTGGAGCGACAATGCCTCTTGCGGAATCAAGCGCGCCGGTGGAGCGTGGAATAGGGAATTTTCGTGAAGCGCCGGAGTATGGCGGCGATGACTAGAACCGTGGGGACAGATCTTCTTTACTGACAGACCGAATCCTCTCCGCCTTCTGACAAGTGGCTAGTTCGCGGGAGGAACTCATCTCGGATTAGGTGGAAGTCCGAGTGATGTTTAGTGCTCCTCGAGCGGACTCGATGTGACCAGAGACTTTCGCAAGGTTGTCAACCCCCCGAGACATCTCGAGTGATGGAATTTGCGCTAATCCAGAACGTGACCCGGATTCCATTTGACGTATTGGAGTTTAAGCCCTGAGAACTTCCACTATTAGCTCTTTCGGCCTGGGTTTTTAGAGCACCTCTACCGGACGATTTGACAGTCCTCCGGTTCTTGAGAGTTTCCCCACTTCCGCTCTGCGATTGTTCTAGGAAAGTTTGACAAGGGAAAAATCATCCTACGAACTGCTTCCACAATAATCCCCTAGGGGACGGTTCTAGAACATAGAAGCAGAAACTTCGTTGCACTCGGAATCCTCCGCGGGCTCCGAGCCTGGATCCACTGGGAGCGTTGGGATGAGCCCGCAGGTTTTGGTCAGACGATTCCCGTTAGCTTCCCGGAACAGCCGGAGGCACGCTAATTGCAAGTGAGATTCTGCGGTTCTATGCACCGATGTCTGAAGCAATATACGACTGAGCCTTGCTTGTCCATTAAGTGTGGGGCCACAAAATCCCACCCAACGCGCTACGGAGCGAGCCATGCCAGAAACATTGGGGAGCCTTCCGGGGAGAAAAGAGCGGACCACCCGTTGAACCCAACAAATGCATTCCGCGTGACGCTCCGCATCGACTTAAGTGTTTCATTACGGCTTAGGTGTTGGGAACAACTTGTAAGAAGCCTCGAAAATGCGAAGGCCGAGGCCGTAGTAGGTGCGACGTCTATCGAAGTCAAGGTTGACGAGTCGCAATAGCAGTACAAATCCAATGCTATCCAATAGAGTGAGCAATTTCCTGGGAAAAGAGCTGCAGCTTCCACGTGTTCCATCCGGCGCGTGTTTGCTGTTCGCGTAATTAAGCGTCCATTGTCGGAGACGCGCCCTGCAAAGGTCGCTGCTTTCCATCTGTTGGTTCTGTCGGGTTGATGTCACGCGTGACCTCGATTCCTCGAAGCCATTCAAAGACTTGTGGATTTTTGATGAACTAGCTATTTTCGCTCCGATCGCGGGCGTGACAACAAACATCCGGATGAAAACATGAGGCGGCTGCAGATAAGACTCATCGTGCGCCACGATATTCCGGGCGGACTCGTCAGCTGAAAAACAAGCTAAGTGAAGACGGGAGAAACTACCCGATAAACTTGCGGGGAAGTGGAGTCGCTGACACTGTCCTGACTGAAGGCAGCATATCGCGCCGGAGGAAACATGTTCCATTCAACGGGAGACGGGATTCCCTGTCAATGCAACAAAGAGAGGGGAGATAATTCTTTAGCGCCGCGCATTGATAAGCTCAAGTTTGTTGTTGATATTGATGTCTACGGCGACGCGAGGGGTTTTAGATCACGTCGAATACGATCGCTCTTCAGAAATACTTCATCCGAGTTAGATACCGATAAATTGATCGCTTGGAATTATCCTGTGCTCACCACTTCACGGATTATAGGAAGACACGAAACGAGGGATATGCACTGCGTATACGAGCATCGACGGACACAAGGTCCTTTAGCAGGGTTCAAGACTTATCTGAAACCAAGAAAACAGAGACCGGATGGTCATCATATCTAGTGACGCGATGTTAGATATACATATATAATGTATATTGATGCATAATGTATATAACATATATAGATATGAATTCGCGGTTGAACTCGAATTATTAAAATGCATCTGGTAGTTCGGTCCGCTCACATGAATTACTTCACTTTCGTCGATTCCGACCAGTCGCTCCTCCCTCTCATTCCCCGGATGGGCTCCGACTTCGATAATTAATCCACGAATGCTCTTGGATAGTGGAAATCGCAAAATTTCCAAAAACGACGTCAAATGAAGAGCCTCGTGTAGCTCAGCAGGGATGTCGACGACTTCCGAGCATGTGACAGGGTGCGCGCACTGAGTCTCTCGATGATTCTTCCCACTCGCCGCTCTGGCGTGTACACTCTCCCATGAGCATTGCGATGTGTGCCTAGATGGAAGGAGCTTTCGAACTTTTGTCCTCTATAAGCCTCGACCATTGAGCGAGGACACGTTCCATTGGTCTGCACCAGATGCATCGAACAACCAACGGCGAGACTAAGCCAAGGCCAAGATTTACGCTGTCGGTCATGGAACGAAAGAATACTAGACGTCTCCTCGCCATAGACTCCCCGCAGACACGACTGCGCACTAGTTCACCAATAAGACAGGCCAAGGAAAGAAACACGATCTGTCTACGTTATAGAGTCGATGAAAGAGAGGACGGAATCTACTCCGTGGAGCGCGGATTCCCACTCGAGTCTAAGTCCGCGAGGCCCTCACTTGGAAGGGATATCGCCATGTGGAAAGCGATGCTTACTTCTGCTTCAGCCCTTGGTCGATTGAATATTCATGTGTTTTGGTGTCGGCAGTTGGAACTTATGACGGCACACTCTCGCAGGGACTCAGTCATCTCTGACTGGCTGACCCGGGATCAGATCGCACTAATCTCAATCAGGAATTGAGTTCACAGAATCGCTGAACACTACCTCCGACGTAGCAGTCTACCCCAAGATGCTTATGAATGGACATGCTGATTGTCGTGCCACGGGGGCTACGCGCGATTTTCTCTCGGAAAGGCCCGCTCAATTCTGGGGCTCCGAAGGCATCCTTGACGGATCGAAGTCCTCGATCTCCGGGGACATTTTCGTCTCGTACAGAAAAAACATGTTCAAGGAACTGATCAGCGATTCACATGGTTTCTGTGGAGCATGCGCTCATCTCGAGACCACCGCCGCTTCGCAATGGTCGGGAGTGTAACAGATGGGCTCGTCTAGATCGTGTCAACCACTTTTTCCCGCTGGAGCTATAGATAATGCTGAGCAGAAATTTTCCATCTTGGGTCGGGCAGTACGACCTCTTGCTTGACGTTGTATGTACCTACTGATTACTGATGACTGATGACGCTCGAAGCATCGGATGCCGTGTTTGTTTTCCTATCAAGCTCCCATGACCGACCCGACGACAGCGGTCTCTTCATGCACCGCCTTCCGGGAAAAGAGCTCAGTAGAACACACATTTGTAGTTCGTTACCGGAACGACGAAAAATCCCCAACCGAAATGTTGTTTCGAAATTATCTGATTGAAGTATCGGGCAACTCTGAGCTCGGCCATCACACAGAAGAGCAGTGCGCGCTCTAAGTAGGTCACTAACCTCTCGGTTCGGGCTCGGGGAAACCGTGTGCTCGACGCCAACCTTCCACGTGTTCTATTCCATTGCTCCTATCACAGCATACAGTAAATATATATGTGGCACGCCGTGATTATCGAGTGGTTCTGCAGAGGACGAAATGGAATGTGGCCGCAACGATGCGCCACTTTCTCTCCAGAGGTATCGAACTGTTCTCCACCAGCTCTTGGTCTCGTCGGTGTGATTCCCGAAACTGCACTTCCGAAGCTGGGCTCGGCTTATACATTCGAAATGAGAAAGTTCGACGAATGAATGCGATGACGAACTCTGATTAGAAAAGACGGTGGCCGACTTCGAAAACTGTCCATTGTGACATCGACGGTACTCTCTACTCAAGCATCTAGGATGCTGCTGACCTCTCTTTCGAGAAGGAGTGCAAAGTCCCGGAATATTACCAGGCCGAAATTCGAGAAAAATCCGGCGACCTCATGGACGGGTTTATATGTATGTACCTCCGTTCAACTGCATCGTTGCTATCGCAGCGATGTCGTTACAACCGTTCGCATTGCGGAGAAAAAAACGGAAACAAAGGAAAAACAGACCGTAAAATCTAAGACGATGGGGCCATCGGAAGACACTGTGTCCGTAGCGTTATTACGTCGATTATATGCGTGGCCTCGTCGTTCTCTCTCAATGACCAGAAGAGTGTTTTCCACCGGCTACCGACTCTCATAGAGCGTCGAGAGCTCATCGAGGATAAATGCTCGCAACGTGGGTTCATGACGCCGTGAAGTTTCTTAGTTTCTCGAGCGGTTCCAAAATTTCTCGGACTCGGTGGAATGTGTGACGACAAAATCAATCGGTCGGAATGGGCTCTCCTGGAGGAAGGGTTGGTGCGGCACCGAGCTCTACTTAGACACGTGAGTGTTCGCCCCGTCGATGGAAAGAGAGATTCATAGAGGCGCTGGAGATTTAATGAATATAATAATTTAGGGTCTTCATGCAACGAAATTCGGAGAGCTCCCGATTCCCCGCGTACAAAGCACGAAGACAAAAACTGAATCGAATTGCATAGACTTTCAAAGCTTGTTCGTTTCGCTACAGACGAACTTTGTGAGTTCTATTCGCCGCACACTCGCCGGAAGACCTTGACTGTCGAGTCGTTCTCGGGTCAGGCGAATTCTCCGCTATACCAGAGCAATCTCGACAGTGGAATATTTCAAAACCCGAAGAATATGACATCTGACCACACGAGCGACGGCATTCGGACACGAGCCTCCGGGAGCTAGAGCGTTCCGATTGTGGGACGGATTTCTTCGAGGTCTCCATGATCCCCCCTCAAGACTGGGAGCGCGCTCCCTGCCGCGGCTCCGGCAGTCGTCAACACAAATCCAGAGGAGCGCGGAACTGCAATGTCCAATCGCCGCTAAACACTCTGCCTCGGGACCGATGTAGTCGAATAATTTAGGCCGGAGAGATGCTTAATATACTGACGTTCAGCACCTCGCGCCAAATCAATTGCCCTGGCCTCTCGAAATGCTCCCGATCGGGTTGAATTCGACAAAAGCTGCTATAGAGTCCGTAGAGTTATTCGAATGCTCTCTCCGGCCCCTGGGAGCGATTTTTCAGGAGCGAGCCAGCCTGAATCGAAATGTGTCACATGTCATTTTCACGTCGAATTGATTTCATCCTCCAGATCAATGATGAAATATGGTCGAACCCAGAGATTCGTTTCGTCGAATATCGAGCACATGATCTCCTTACCAAAGTTCTAGAAGATCAAGGCTTCAAAGTGACGAGACGTTATATTCTCCCGACAGGGTTTCGCGCGGAGTTCAGCCCGGAAAACGGGAAGTTCGGTGAGTTTCATTTCATGCCTTCTTTTGAAAAGGGTTGAAGGGGTAGTTTCGCTATGTTCCACAGACCCTCCGATTTCGAATCCTTTGATTAGCATGCTACTTCCAGCTGTATAGGGGAGCGATAATTTTGCGAGCTCGATATTCGTACACGAATGAAGCGGGCAGCATCCAACGTTGCGCCTTTTGTCGAAATCCTTTGCAGCGAGCGCATTCGTGAGACCCGTGGATTTATTAAGGTGGATCGAGAATCGCGATATGTTCTTTAATGACTCGAGTCGCGGATCCCTTTGAAGAATCTTCCCTCTTGTGCGTCGAGGATGGATATGATGTGGGTGATTCCAATCTTGCGCCCACGATGCAGCGTAGTGGAAATTAACTGTTCCGGATAGTTACACGCGTCTCACGAATCCAAGAAGCCCCGATTAGGTCGGTAACGACTCCGTCCGCTTATCATGCTCAATCCTCACATCGGCTCCGGAAGAGGCGCTCAGTCTGTCTCGTTTTTCCTCCTCCATCGTCGAGTGGATAACTTTCGGAGCATTCTGGAATGAACAGTGGTGTCTGCAGACAATCATTGTCTCCAGATCGGTCGCTTCCCTATGCATTGACTGACGCAAGCATTCGGTCAGCCAATCATATGCCTTGTACCTCTCGATCAACCCCCGGAAAATCTGGGTCACAAGTGTCTGCTTTTCATTGCCGGGCAAGGTCGGATATCTCTAGCACGCCAACCATAGATTCGACTGTGCTGAGAGGGTGTCAAATAGATACGTCTTGCTAAAACGATCAGTGAGACAATAGGGGGAAGCAAACCGCTACATCGTCGAGAAAGGCGCAAAAAATAGCGGATTAAGCTGGTCATTCGGCCAGTTTGCATCCAATTATGGGAATGAATCTCATCGTGCAAAGACTGTCGATCTATCAATCCTTTAGCTCAAACGCCTCGATCAGCTGAAAAACGTTCGCCTTTTTCATGAATCTCAACATCAAGCCTCCATGGGTCCGAACATATGTTTCATCTCCGAGTACGACGCTCTACCGGGTGTGGGCCATGCGTGTGGTCACAACTTGATCGCAGAAAGTGGAATCGCGATGGCTCTCTTGACCAAAGACATCATGACGGTAATGAGTAGATCACGTTGCGCTTACACCATACAATAGCGTTCATGGGTCGATCCCTACGGCGGAAATCCGCGATATGGCTGAATACTGCTTGTGAACGCCCTGAGAAAAATCTGAGTGACTTCCGATTCACAGATGCACCCTGAACGATATCCAGGGAAAATCACAGTGATTGGGTCCCCGGCAGAAGAAGGTGGCGGCGGGAAAATCATCATGATCGACGCTTTCGATGACGTGGACGTCGCCATGATGCTTCACGCATCGAACAAGGGGATACTCCACGCGGAAACGCTCTGCTCTTCCAGGGTGAGTCCGCTCCGCTCGCATCCCGGGCGTGTGAAGCTCCTAACAGACGCACGGAAGCCGTTGACCGGGGGCATTGCATACTTCCCATTCTCGAAGTAGCGTACCAACGTATTCAGAATTGAATACTCTTGCACATTCCAGATTTTCGCCAATTATAGTAGTGCGCGACTGGGAGATACTTTTCATTTCTTCAACACATTCGACTCGATGGGACCGGGTTCTGAGAGCGACGCCGTGGTAGCGGCCTACAATAACATCGTCTCGCTTAGGTCTCAGATCCCGCAACAGTGGCGTATTGGAGGTGAGCGGCAAGGCGCGATCTAGACTATACAAAGGAACGTAGTTCCAGATCAGGGGGTCGCTGAGCATTCATTCCCTCCCGGGGAGTCTTCCGGCTATCCGCATAACCCTCAGGACCTTGTCGATTGGAGTATAATACCCTCTTTGACCTCTTCTCTTTGACGGCCGCCTCGAGAAGCTCCTCGGAACCCTCCCTCCCGCTCAACTTGATTTGAAGATCGCGGGGTCCTCGCAGGCCGCATGGTCTGCCATGAGTGTTCATTCGTTGAGAAGATGACGTTCCGATTCCTCTTTCCAGTCGTTATCAAAGAGGTCGACGATAAGCTCGGTCTGGAGATTACTTACCGTACGATGCACGGGATGGACATGGGGCCTTTCCGAGCGAGGATAGTGAGTTGTCTCGAGGCCGGGGCTACAGCCACGAACTGCCAATTGGCTTGGCGCTTCACTGATCCTTATGTGGAAATGTGGCCGAACCTAGTCCTGGGAAACATCTTCGCAGGATATCTGCACGACAAAGGTAAGCGAGCTTCGTGCATGGGTATTGAGGAAGATCTGGAACGAGAAACCTGTGCCCCGGATTGGCAATCGAGTCTTTCCGCAGACGCGCTGTTCACCTATGGCTTGGACAAAGGTTACAACACCCTGGTTTCAACTGACATGGGCAACGTTTCTCAAAAAGTCCCGGCAATCCACCCTATGTATTATATCAACACTCCGATTTCCTTGCATCACGCGGACTTCGCCAAACAGGTGGGTTCCCCCGGTCAGGGTTTCTTAGAATCAGTATGCTTGAGTCTCGAAATTTGAAGCTCGGCGGTTCCAGAGGGAGTGGGCTGAGACATCGATGCGTGATCCTCGGTTTCCTCTTCCAGGCGAAAACAATCGATGCTGAAAAACGTATGTTGGATTGTGCTCAAGCCGTAGCTCATACAGCCCTCCGATTACTCCGATGTCCCGAGGAGCTTCTTCGGGCGAAGAAAGAATTCCTTGATAGAAAAAATAAATTGTAGCGAGATATTCAATTGAACGTCGCTTCGTCAGTGTAGTTGCACGCATTCGATATCCATTCAGCCGTTTCCCATCAGATGCCGAAACCCCTAGGGACTCAACGTGGTCGAGGTGTGCCAGAGAGATCACGAAGGAGTCCTCCCAAAGTACAACTCTTTTTATTACGCGCTCTCCGTGGACGGGGATATCTTCCGATCACAGCCCCCTCGATACTCACGCTCGAAGAAACAATGGTGCATCGCGGTGCCGGAATACTGACATCTTAATCAGAGAGGCTGGACTTGCTCGTTCGGACCGATATCGTCCAAACAGTGCTGGCCCCGTACGGGGATTTCCTCACGTAATATCAGATCGGAGCTTTGTAGAAAACACATTGCTCCGCTCAGCAAAATTTCAATACCCGAGTCCCATTCAACATCGACCAACATTCTCGCCGACGAGCTCCCAGGGAGTGCTACATATCCAAGAGAGGGTGAATTATTCTCGTAAGGAGATGAAACCGTCTGGTAGGGGACCGTCAGTAGAGATTGAGTTTGACGAGCCGCCGCTGGAGCGGGGTCAGGAGATGCAAGGGTGGGACAGGCGATCGGCTGGGACTCCTGCTACGATCCGGAATTTCATTCTGGAAGAATGAGAATCGTCTAAGCAGGGGATCGACCGAGCTAGATGATCCTTGATAGGATTGTACAATCCACGAGGGTAATCATATCATTTTGACTCCGGAATAGGCGATGACTCACTCCGGTTACACCCGAGCTATTGGAGATAAATACCTTCCCGGGAGGCGCTATCAGGGTCCCGTCTGGAGTAACTGAGCCATTTTCGGATGAATCATCGCATGCTGAGGAGCTGCTCTCTGACTCCATACAAGTAACACGGATCACAGGCGCGAAAGACGTAGTCTCTTCTGGCAGATCAGCTAGGTCAGTCCCCGTCTTCTGCGGCCCTTCGCACGCTATGGCTGTGTCTTGCCTCAGAGATAGTTCTGCGCTGTTGTCTGCCTCCGTATTTGGGATCAAAAACGTTGAGCTCACACGGGGTCTGAAATCGTGAGCTTCGGGCACCTGGGAAAACGCGTCTTCGGTCAAAGTCCATCATGAGAACGATCCAAAGGCTCGAAATCAGGACAAACTCACTATTGTTGCTTCCAAGATACTCTCTCGGTCCACCGACTGACTGATATCTGCCAAGATATTGCGTGTGTGCTCCAGATCCTCACTCGTGATGGTTCCGTCATCGTCGTCGCTTTCGTCCATCAGTACATCTCCCTCTCCGTTGATGAAGACCTGAGACGAGCTCAGACAGGTAGTGAATTTACGGGGAAAATGGAATGGGATCGATGGGACTTGCTCTGTCCGAATATTGAGTCCGAGATCACACCAACCCGGAGAGGGAACTCACTTCATATGCTCTGCAAAGACCCTCGATCTCTTCCACTGGAGAGATAATCATTCTCACATTAAAAATCCGCTTAACGAGCGCACTAGCCAGCTCTGCTATAGATTGGAAGTCACTACTCACGGCCCGAGGAACAGAGAAATCTTACCAATGTCGTCTGAGGTCTCAACTGGAATCGATCGAGAGGAGTTTGAGAGCCACCTTGCTCAAATTGAGGTGTAATGTATCACAATAACTCGCTGACCGACACAGACATGCACCTATAGAGCTACTATCGATCGATATCCCCTAATGTGCAAGAGTCTCCTTGAGGGACTTCTACTCACTGCTCGGAATATCTTCTGCGTCTTTCTCGAGCTCCTCATCGGGGATTTCGCATCTCAAGACGCTCTGCTCCAAGATATCCTCATGACTCGGCTTCTTACAAACGCGTTCTCGAACACTGGGAAAAAGATGTCCGTCTTCGTCCGGCATCCCCGTTTGAGGAACTTCGTGAATGTTCATATCGAGAATCGCATAAGATCTATCGGCAGCCTCGGAGATCCAGGGTGAGCGCGAATGCTAGACTCGCCGCCGTAGAGACCCTCTCGACTTCATACAGACGTATCCTCAGACATTTTCATTTACCTCCGGAAATCTTCGTCGTTCATAGGGTCTGGTGGGAGGTTCAGGTTCGACGAATCATTTGCGTTCACTCGTTCTGCGCGACGAGTCTCCCAAAATTCTCCTCCCTTCGGGTCGAAATATTGGAGTTCTTCCTCCGATTTGAAGCGAATGAAATCGAAAGCCTCCGGGACCGGGATGGGTGGACGCTCGTCAAGATTCTCTCCATCATCATGCTTGTAGCGTTCATACATCTGTAATTTCATCTTGCGGTTTTATGGATCGGGGCGGCGAGAGATATCGGTCCTTCGAACATGGATCGATTCGGGTCGATTTACGGAGTGGAGGAAGCGTCAACCTTGGAGAGGAACTTCTGGAATCTCAGAGCTGGATTCAAGTCATCTGGAGGTGGCGTCGAGTTCATGTCGATTCGTCTTCACAGAAGAGAGAGCCTTGGGAAATTGGGAACACTTTCTCATTTCCTCGACGCAGGGAATTAATTCGGCAGCGAGTGTGCATCAGATCTCATCGCGACTTGACCGACGTATACTCACTGAGACAACAAAACACGAAAAGCTTCAAAACACTTCAGAATGCACAACGCGAGAAACTAGAGCTCCCAGACTAAAATACGTGGCAGGGATTGAAAAGTTTCATAGCTATCATTTTCGAATTCGAATTCTTATAGCAGACGGTCGTTTGTGTGGTTGACGGGGTTTATTTATATTCGACAGGCGCATCATCATATACATATGTTTTCAGTTGTCGTGGCCGCGTAGCAGCAGCACTGAGACCGTGGCGAGCGGAGAAAGATGGATCACTCGAGAGAGGACCTCCTCCCCGATCTCCGAGAGAGAATCTTTCAGATTCGGTATTGCAGTTTTGAGGCTTATTCGCCTCGCTTTCGCCAGCCATCGAGGCTTGGAATCGGCTCGAATATTTTGATTTGCGATGAAGAATTCGAAAATTTCGGGTCTTGGGAAGCTCCAAGCTCAAGGATCACGTACAATGGGCATTGTCTCGTTTCCGTTAAGGTTGAGAGTGCCGAGAGATCTTCATCGGAAGCTGCAGCACTCAAACACCGGCATCATTTAGCTCATGGATGATTGGTTTTTCGGATAACCTCCAACAAGTGACCGCACGGTCTCTCACACAAAGCTTTCACAACGATGCCGGATTCGGGAACCAATCATTCACAGAATGCGCCAAACCGAAGAGGCTCTACGTGTCATTCAAGCCCTCTGCGCGGGTCGGAAGGGGTTGACTTCCGCGGATTCAGGCCATTGATTGACGAGCGTTGGGTTCGAGAGAAGCTTGCGCTCGCTCACGCAAAGCTCCGATTCTTCGGCGGCGATCTTTGAAGAATCCCGCATCGGGAACGGGTTGACGCGGATAGAGTGGATGATTGTCGTCAGCCCGTAGAGTGAGACTTTTCGAACTACCGTTTTCTCAGCCCGATCGAATATCTTAGAATCTCATTGGGAAATTCAATTGAGGAATCTCTGATTGATTTATGAAGACACAGGACGAAGCGTGTATCATATTATACGTATTCAATGTATTGTGTAGAGCCTCCCTCTGAGTTGAAATGTGAAATGTTCCAGATGCCTTCTGAAGTGTAGAAGTCTCATAAGTTGGGCAGCTCAACCCGAAATCTCTCCAATTTTCCTCCGATTTGAAGATTGCGAGTGACGCAGTCTCGATGCTTCCGATGTTCTCAGTCTGTTCCAAAACTCGCACAGTTGGTGGCGTAACGGACGAATTCTTCTTGCAGATGGCCAGAGAAGGAATCGTAGAACTCGCTCATAATCGCTTCGCCGTTATCTCCGTTCGACTTGCAAATAAGCATCGAAATGTCGTAAAGACTCATTCCCGGGAATCTCTCGAGCATGTCCTTGGATTGTTGTCTGAACTGGAAGCCGAAAAAAAAATCTAACTCATGGAGTGCCAAAGTCCATTGAGTCGTCACGAGTATCAATAAGGGGTTTCGAACGCTGTTGGAGAAGAGCTCCCTCTCACCTCGTCGGATTGATTGGGGTCGCTCATCATGCAGTCGGAGAAAGCAATGACTTGTTTCTCATTCGATACTGGAATTATGGGATGGGAACAGTGAATGATTTCAACGCGAAAATCGGGGAACATCAGATGATATCATAAGCTCCAGGAATCCGCGAGCACCCGGAGAGAGCAAATAAAGTTCGGCCCGATCGAATACTCATCGCAGGGCACCACCGACAAACGAAGACGAAAAACTCACGGCATATATTGAAGGGCTCAAAATCTGCGGAAGCCACGCCGATAATCGCGCTTAATCCGAGACATAGATAGAAACTGAAAGACAACTTCTGCATCGCCCGTCCTAGAACGGTCAACCCGAATCTGTCTAGCGGCACCGCTACTGACATCGCTGGCCTATTCAAGGCTGGATTTGGAACTGCACACAGATTTCCGCTACTCAAATATTCGAATTATCGATGATTTATTCATCGACGAAATTCATCAAAAATTTGAGGCTCTCATAATCATAAAATGTCAACCACATGCAATGAGCTCCAGAAACGATAGAATCGTTGATTTCGCGAATAGGCAGAGTCTGGGAGATCCGAGCGAGCTGAATTCCCTTGAGAAGGGAGAAGGTTTCCGACTCCGATGGGATATGTATCTCAAGGCGTAAATGCTCTGCAAACATTTCATCCGTGAGCGACGCAGAGTTATGGATGTCGATGTTGACACTGCTGTCGCGGCGACAATTATAAGAATCATAGTAGGCAATTTACGAACAAGACAGAAGCAGGGTTCGACTTGGCCCGAAACTTGAGGCGTTACCACGCGCGATTCTGTACAATCCTCAGATCTGAATCGATGTTCCCCAGCTCCTGATCGACAGCAGCGCCAGGAGCCGAATGATTCCTTCCTCTATTGTCCCCGCGCAAACTCCCCAAGGTCATCGAGCTCGTTGTCTTTGGGTGCTCGTCAAGTGCCTACCAGCTGTTTGCTGGTTTTGCATCGACTTATCTATATCACGCTCCTTGGAAGCTCGCGAGCTGTGAGAAGTTCATTTATCCGCTACTTCATGTCGTCTGTTTCTCCCGCCATCAGAAAACTCCGCTCAAAGCATGAAGAAAGATTCATTTGCTTAACCCTCACTCAGCCCGCCAGAAAATACTCAGAAAGCCGCCAGCGGAATTATCGAATTTTTCGAAGAATGATTTCGCACGTCTCCTCTGAGATCCGGAGCCGGCCCGACGGGAGAATAATCTTGGATTTCCACGTTTCCGAATTGAGCGGAATCTTACGGCTGCCGAGCCGTTCCCGATTAGAGCTGGGCGACTTAGCGATCCTGAGGAGACATCAAGCTGGAAATCAAGAGGTGCTCATCAGGGAGATGAGCAGTGTCTCGATTGCGCTGCATCAGAATTATCGGCTGCTCCGTAAGCAGAAAATTTGTCAGATGAATGTAAGCGATTAGGACATTCGGTTCAAACTGATCGGGATGCGGTCGGAATTTTAGCCGACAGGGATCCGGGATGACGCAGATGCGCCGAAAGCCGATCGTAGCGAAGAGCGGAGGGAATTCGCCCGATAATGCTTCCGAATATTAGCAAGAAAAAGTAAACCGACATAATAAACTCTCTTGTGACGTCAATGCGCCCTTGATTGCACGCAGTCGATCATGGATGTCTCAGGTCGCCACCATTCCGTGGCTCATGTTCTCGAAGAGCTTGTCTTATGCATTCTTCGACACCCCTCGCCGGAATTGGATCACCTATATCGCATCGGAAGAAGTAATCGTCCTGTAAGTTCATGATAAGAAAAATTAACCCCCAGAGGGGCCAAACTCCCATATCTTCTCCGTCCCAACCCAACCCGACCGACGAAGAGAAAAGTGTCCGCGCAATGGCCTTTTCTGGGCATCTGGAGCTCCTGCTCCGATCCTCCTCGGGTAAGCTGGGAGCGCACCACATTTTTCACACGGTCCGAGTGGTGTCGAGTGCTCCTTCCGATAAAGTGATCGATAAACTTCCGATAAACTCGAGATTCCGGAGGAGTCGAGTTCACTCGTGAGAATGCCGAGATAAAGCTTCCCCCCATTCTTTGGCTCGCGATGGAGGCTCTCTCGATCAATTAACTATCAATTAATATGAGAATCCGGCTCACTGCGTCATTAAAGACGTTCCCAAGCTCACAGTCCTTGTTCTGCAGCCCGGAAACCACAAGTTTCCTGTGAGTATCGTCTGCAGCCTACATGTGCATCAGGATTTTTATTGATTCTAGGCCAGGCAATGTTTCAGAATGAGACCACGAAGGGGAGTCCGATAACGAGCTCTCTATAGCCGCTTCGTGCCGAGGCTCTCGCGTGAGGAATCGCAGGCAAAACATCCAGCGTGGTCCGTGACACGGTGAGAATTTACGGCGACTCTCAAGTGGGACTTGCGACCCCGACTGTACCTGCTATTCGAAACTTACCTGCAGATCTCCCTTAGAGATCGTTCCACTTGATCGTTATGCGGTGCATCCGATAACATTCTGCGGGATGAGTACGTGACCGTGAAAATCTGAGATAAGGTTTGGACGAACTCGCTTTTCTGAGATATCTCGAGCATTGACTGATCGCCGGGGCTATCACGTTCTTCCACGATACACAGGATCCGTCCCACGGACTAACCGTGGGTCTCCCAATCGACCATCACGAGCGGCGCTGAGGCGAGATCAGAGCGAGCAATCGGAGCGCCGCGCCGCCCGAATGTATCCGCCTCATTCACCGATCTCCTTCTCATGAATACTCTTGTTCCTCGTTCCGAGGGTCTCTCTTCACCCTCGCCCCGTGACAGATTTTTCTCCGAGTGCGCGAAGTAACGGGACATGAGCGGATTTACGTTCGATTGCAATTCACCCCAATCACGATCGGAATCGATGCGATAGACCGATCTATCACTTTCTCTCGCTCATTTGCTCGCTCGCTATCTCTGCGGCCGCCCGAGCGGCCCGTGCGACAATTCTGGCAGAGGGAACCTGTCTCTTTCTCTCTCGATTCAAAAGCTTCATCCGCGCACCGAATTCACCAGAACCTCGTCAATCGTTCCGCTTGCTCGGACAGTGGACGGCTTACAGAGAAAGATGTCGAAGACGTTTAGCATTGGATTGCTACTCTGCATCTGCACGCTAGGAAATGCCATGCCTGCGGGGAACTTCCGGAATACCAGCCGGAATTCAAAGGTTACCTCTCGCTCATTGAAGTTCGATCCGGAACTCTCGCAAGAGTCCCCGTTTCCCCTGACGAACCTGACTGAAGATGCCATGGAAGTGATCGCGAGTCTCAAGAACGATCTCCTGTCATCCGACGTGAACTCCCTAACTGATTCGGAGGATTCCGACGAGAGCCACGCATCCGGATCGGTGAACTATCCCCGCGTGAATCTGACCTCGGGTCTCTGGAACGGTAAGTGGCTGGAGGTGCCTGAACTGCAAACCGGGGTCGAAACCTTCTTCGGTGTGCGTTACGCTCAGCCGCCCGTCGGAGACCTCCGGTTCAAACATCCCATGCCAATCGCGTACATCGGAGAACGAAACGCTACGGTCATGGGTCCCGCCTGTATCCAAAGGGACGAATTTTTCATCCGGCGCAACATGTCGTACAGGTTCCACCCGATGTCCGAAGATTGTCTCCACTTGAACATTTACAAACCGAAAAACGCTCGCGGACTCCCGATAGCTCTCCACTTTTTCGGGGGCAGTTTCTACGGTGGCTACAACGGGCATTACATCCACGATCCAGAACAGCTCGTCGCCCAGGAGAAAGTCATCGTGGTGACGGCCAACTACCGAGTGGGTCCTCTCGGTTTCCTGTACCTGAACAGCAGTCACGCTCCCGGGAACGCCGGGATATACGATATGCTCCTCGCTGCGAGATTCATCAAACAGAACGCCGAGGCACTCGGTGGAGACCCGGAGAAACTCACCCTATGGGGACAGTCTGCAGGTGCCATCGCGGTGTCGATGTTGATGAGCAGTCCTCTCGCGGAGGGATTATTCAACCGGGCCATCTTACAGAGCGGATCGGCTCCGTCTGCGGCGTTATCACTGCACATGAACAGTGCCTCGAACGGAATCTATGCGGCTAGTGTTCTCGGCTGCCGTAGCTCGGCAGACGAAGTCGACGAGCGCGATATCGACGAGATTGCCACATGCATGAAGCTCATCGATGGTAAAAAATTCTTCGACACACTGCAGAGTGCGGCTGGAGATCAGTTCCTGGTCAACTTCCAAGCCATGGCTGGAATCGATGATTTGATACCCGAATACCCGTTCCGCGGAGCCCAGAGTAAACTAAACGCAGGAATCGAAGAAGTCCTCATCGGAACCATCCAGAACGAAGGAGGAATGTTCGCGAATAGCGCCATGGAAAGAGCGGGCTACGACACGCCTTCGGCGGAGAATTTCCTGGCTCTGGCCTGGTTTATGCTAAAATCGGTCTTGAGCGTCCCGGCGCACTTCGTGAGGAGAGCGGTGTTCACGTACATACGGGACGACAGCGAAGATGTCGAAGAACTCCAGGATTCCATGAGTGCTCTGCTCGGAGACGTCCTATTCGAGTGTCCCGCCGATCTGTATTCCACTTTCATGGACAATCAGGGAGTCAAAGTTTATCGCTACATGTGGGCTCACCGCCCATCGACAAGTGCCTGGCCGGAATATATCGGGCCGACACACTACGACGACATCGGATTCACCATGGGCAGCCAGCTCCACATAAAGGACCGCGCTGAAACGTCTGGACAGGCAAGTCACGGCTTCCTGGATTGTTTCTCGCGGGGCATCACGGAAGCCGAAGAGTCCTTACTCCGGGAGTCCTTGAGCATGATCGGCAACTTCCTACGAACAGGGTAAGATTTTCGCATTCCGAGATGAGATGTATTATACCTATAGAAGCAGCCGCTCTTGCCCCGAGCGGGAGAGGAATTCTCAAGGGAAAATCTCTAATTCATGTTTCCTATCTTCAACAGGTCGCCGTCGATCCCGTTCTCACCCTTATATCCATGGCCACAATACCAGGAAGACGGACGGGACACTATCAGAATAAATCTCCTGAACTCGACTCTGATGCACGGTCCGAAGAGCCATCATTGCCAAGTGTGGAAATCCTTCCTTTCCAATTCGTAGAACTCGGAATCGCACCGATAGACAGTATACCATCGCTCTCGAGCCGTGCGTCGCATCGGATGAGCGTCTCGGCACGGCGTGTCGGCTTGGAGACATTCATTTGACAATCCTCTACCGACGAATTCACAGCGGTTTGAGCCGCGTCAAGACAATTTGAGGCGCCCAAGTTTGCGACAATGAGACGCAAACTTGTACATTGTATTTTTGTAAAGTAGGCAAACTTAGATTAAGCTCTGGAGTCATCTGTGAATAAAGAATCGGGTCAAGCCCCGAAATATTTAGACAAGCGAATTTCCCATTCTTTCGTGAATCAGTCCGTTTATTGTACCATCCACTCAGATCACGAGGACGAGAGCGTTAAGAGCGGAATTCTAGGAACTTTCGTTTTTTAACCTCTTATTTTAAAAGTCAGATGTCCGATAATCGAACAAGGGGATCAGTAGATAATAAGGGGCTTCAGTAATCGACGTCGAGACGCTTCTTGGAGATCACAGACATGTTGTCGTCGTTTTTCTTCACTTCGAAGTAATGTTTGACTTCTCCAATGTCCTCGAGATGCTTAGAGAGCGCGAGAATGAAAGTCTCGTCGTGGGTTATGACCACCTGAAGCAAAGATATTTCTCATACCCTTATGGATACAAGTAGCGAAACGATCGGTATCTCAGATACACAATGTACAAACTCGGTCAAAGACTCATTATCACCCCGACTATTATCATCATTAATCATCCTCATTGTTATTTTCTTATCATCCATTTTGGGATAGGTCGTATTCGTGAAGGCGTTCGGGTGGAGCACGAACCATTTGAAAATTCTTCTCGGTCTTACGGTTGCGGACGATATCAGCGAGAATTTCCGCCAAACTTTTCATGTTGTCGAAATCGAGGTTCGTGGTCGGCTCATCCAAAGCCAACATCGCACATCCGTCACAAAAAGCCTCCGCCAGCGCCAAACGGACGATGATACACGCGAGAACCTGTTACAGACAAGTTCAATAGTACTTGGAGCGTTATAAGATTAACACGGGAGATCACAAGAGCTCACAGAACACCTGACCACGACCACGTAAGACAAGATAAGAAAATACTCTCTGACCACCGAGTAATCTCGATATGGGGGGAAAGTGCAGCGCTCAATTGAGCACCCTGCAGAGACCACGTAGGAACTCGCTCGATGATCAGAAACTCACTCTTTGACCAGCGGAGCATCTTGCCCTCATATCTTGTTTCACTCCCTGCCTGACCATGACTACCCTATACTGATAGCTCCGCTTGGTGGACGTCTTCGACGCCCCCGTGTCTTCATTGAACTCGATCTGGATTTGGTCTATGTCGTTGCCCTTGTAGACTCGCACCCAATATTCCTGAAGGGATCGATACAGGGGTTACTCTGTCCTAAGATAAAAATTCAAATATCCTCCCATTCGAACCGGGATGCACCCAAGCCTCCGAACGTTGCCGCATGTCTGAGAGAGGAACTCTCGTCGGGGGGAGGACCCTCACTCTGATTATCCTGTTGATCAAATTCATTTTCTCTTGATGGAAAGCCAGGATAGCTTTGTTCAGTGCCGTGTATCCGACGTCGAGATCTCGGGATATTTGCTTCTCGGTAAGCGAGTTCGTCAGCCATTCCTTGTATTCTTTTTCGGCGCTCTCGAATTGCTTCCGCACGATCCCTTCTCGCTCCATTATGTGTTTCTCGTCGTTGTGAACTTCAGACGCCGTCGTCAGCTCCTCGGCTTTCAGTTTCTCGTGACGGTCGCGGATGCGATTCAGAATGTCGATATGATCTCCGTCTCTGCAATGGAAGATTGATCACAGGACCAGTCGAGCCCTGTGCAGACCAAGAAGCTCTCTGGGGCTCGAATGAACTCGCCATGATATGTAGGCAGCCTACCCTGACTTATGCTCGGCCAATTTCTCTTTATGTTTATCGACGTTCTGTTTGAGCTCTTCGAGTTCGAGGGTTTTAACGATTATTGCGATGTTGTCGGAAAGTTCTCGTCTCCTGGTGGCTTCGGAGCCGACCTCGAGCTCCATTTGACGAGTGGTCTCCTCCATTTCCTCGCACTCATCCCTGACGCGACGGAATTCAGTTTTGAGGGAAGTGATCTGGCGGAAGAGAATACTTAAGATTCGAAGTCCCGCTCCAGTTGCCCCAGCGGGTGTCAGAATGAGTCAGAAGGCGCTCTCTGATTGATAAAAGATGGGAGACTCGAACCCGAGCCCCAGGAGCGAGCCATTCTCACGAAGGTGACAGGGACTCCGACCAACAAACCTCATCTGTGGCTGCGCTCATTTTGCTCTCCTTGTCGGATTGCTCAAATTCTTCGAGAGTTCGCAACATTTTTCCGACTTCCTCCCGTTCTTGTTTCGTCTTTGAAATCCTCGCCTGCAGCTCATCGATTTGTTTCTCCTGCTGCCGCGCCAGCCTTTGTCTCGAGCTCTCGGACTCCTCGAGTGTCGAGTTCGCGGTCCGCACTGGAATCCGAATCCCGTCTTGAATTACAGATCCGACCCTCTGCGGACCATTCATATGCGAGACACTTTTAGCTCTCCATGGAGCTCACATTTCTTCTCGATAGTCGGGATCTCTTCTTCGATCTGAGCTAACTCTTTGTTGAGTTTACTGATCGCCTGCTTGATTTGGGCCTCGGCTCCCGCCTTGTTTAATAGCTGTAGCTTCTCGTTCCTCGCTTGACCCAGTTTGACCTGTCCGGGGAAAAACTCGACTCATAAGAATCGCAATGCGGACTTGAATGTCCCGTGATCCAGTTTCGTCGGTCGATCCAATTATTTCGTATCTCGACTTTTCACCTGAACGTCTGAAACTTCTTGAAGCCGATTCTGTTTTTGTTTGTAACTCTCATCCAAAGTTCTCTTCTTCTGTTTGACTTCGTTCATGTCTCGCATTACGTCGTCCACGTCGCGACAATCATCTGAAAAATTCTCGTCTCCTAAGGCCCACAACCAGAGCTATCAATCTTCTTATTCCTGAGGCTATTCAGATTCGAGAGTGTGTCGATCAGAGCGGAGTCGAGCTACCTTCGAGGGAGTTCTTCTCTTTCTTAAGATCGTTTCGGAGGCTCTCCAGATCGCGCACTCCGCTGTCATAGAGGTCGCAGGAACCGGCTAAGCGGTTCAGAACCCCGGCGATTTCTATCTTCGACTCCAGGTCTGTTTTGAGCGACGACAGATCATCCCGGAGTGTTTGGAGTTCGCTCCTCAAAGACTTCGCCTTCGATTCGAGATCGGGGAGGAGGTCGTTCTCGATTTTCTCTCGTTCCTGGTCGTCTCTGATTGAGAACGATTGATACCAAGTCATTTTCCGCGGAAAATCGGATCCTATGGATCGATGACTGTATTTCTCATTCTTTTTCATCCACCAACCGCTTGAGTAGATTGAGTCTGCTCAACTTCGCGCTGACCTCCACGACCTCTTTTTCAGAGTCCTTCCGGATCTTCGGAAGTTCCATCATAAGTTTCTCGAGCTTTTGCTCGAGCTTCCGAACGGCGTCTTCTTCCATGGACGTATCACAGAGCGGGCAGCATTGTTCAACTCGAGAGCGTCTCTGGTCCGCGATCTTCTTTTTGTATCTGAAGTGGGAAGATAGAGCGTTTCATGACCCGCAGCCCGTAGATTCGGTGGACGTGCATCGAGGGAGATCGCCGGTGAGCGACGGAACTCACTTGCTGTACACGTGTTGCGTTCCGATGAAAATACTATCGCGATTTCGCGCCTCGTTCACCGTCTCCTCGGTCTCGCGCAGTGTCTCGTCGAGGGTGCTCTCGAATCCAATCTCATCGTCGATCTTGTTGCGGAGCTCTTTCAATTTTTTCTGGAGCTTGCTCATCTCCTTCTCGTTCATGTCCAACTCGGTTTGAGACTGCAATGGTGGGTTGATATCGAGAAAAACAATTCTGAAGTTCGTCCCGTCGTATAGAAGTTGATGAGAGGGCCCCGAAAGAGCCAATCGACGAGAATCGACTCAATCAACCCTTGCCGAATGCGAATACTCGAGTGACCTTTCTGTTTGTCTGCGACCATCTTTACCTTGGTAACCTCTTTGTTTTTCAATTCGATGCTCTTCCGCAAAACCTTGATGCCTGCTTCGAGATCAGAGCTCGCGCTCCGAGTGGCTCGCGCCCATTCTTTTTGGGGGAGCTCCAATTCGAGTTTCGCCAAAGGCTCCTTGAGTTCTCTCGTGATTCTGACTTTCAAATTGTTGACTCCGTTGGCCTTCTTGCCGATCTGTGATTAGATCATCAACGTAGTAATTACCTTCACCCTAATCGCTTCAGGGAGAAGCACTCAAAATTCTCCGGGCTATGGAGCTTTCGATGTACCTGATCCTCCAAGGACTTGATTTTGTTCTTTATGGCGCTGCTCTTCGTGGCATTGCTGAGTTCTGCGTTCAAAGTATTCTCCCTCTTGGCCAGCTCTTCTATCTTGTCGGAAAGCTCGTCCATGTCGCCTTCTTCGGTCAGCTGTTTCAGCCTAAACGAGATAACTCGTTAGATATCAGTGGAAACCTGTTTCTCGAGTCGGAGGAGTTTCCGCGCCTCGAGCGATCCGTGATATTTCCTGTCCTGAATCAGACGACTCACGTTCGCAATTTATCCTCCATTTCTTTGATGTCTCGGTCAAACTTCTCGAGTTTGTTTCCAATGCACGCGACTTCTTTAAGCTCGTCCTCTCTGTCGGATAGGTCCATGACTACCCCATCTTTCTTGGCAGCGAGGGAATCCAGTTGGGTCTGCGAGTTATGATTGTGAGGTGTGACATTCCATCTCTTCCCACCCATGGAGGGTAGCGAATAGCGATGTTAGCATAATCCTGATCATGGCTACCTTCAGCGATGCCTTGAGCTCGGTCTGCTTCTGAATTTCCTTCTGTAAAGACTCGAGCTCCGAAGAAAATCGCTGACGTTTGCTGCCGAGACTTTGTTCCATCTGGATCGAGCAGAAAGTTACTTCGTGAGAGGCCGCTTGGAAGCAATCGAACAATGGAAGCGTAAAGCCAGCGTAAAATTCCGAGTACGCATGCATGCTACCTCCTTGATTTTCCCGTCGAACATTTTGACGTGGTCGCTGACTTTTTTATCACGATAGTCACTGAGAGATATATCAGCTCCGGCCTCCAGTGATCGATCAAGACTCTTGAGACTAGCGATGAGCTTCGAAATATTCTGTTGGTGTTGTTTGAACTCGCTTTCGAGTCGCACTGGAAAGCAAGACGATTGATTAGCTGTGTAACCCTATCCAGGCAGACCGACGCGGATGGGAACCTGATCGGATCGGGAAACGTCATGACTCAGACCGAAAGCGCGTTCTTTGTCCTGAACCTCGTTCCTTTTCTTCTCGGTAGCGGCTTTCATCTTTTTGATTCTTTCCTTATTAAGCTCGACCTGAAATGAGACCAACAAATCTAGCTCTGATCGACTCCGAGGAAACAATCCGATAAGAAACGATTGGTCCCCACACAGAATGGGTGCGGTGATCAAACTTAGAATCGCTTCACCTTCTCTTTCCGTTTGAGCATTTTAGAGTCAAAATTCTCGAGCTCCTCTTCGAGCTCATCACGAGGTCGATCCATGACCTCCGTAACGCCGGCTTTGAGCTCTTGCAACCGCTTCTTACAAGAGCTGTACTCATCCGCATGTCTGCGGTATTCCTGCTCGATCAGAGCGAGTTCCTGATACTGGAATGAAGAACCGAGAATCGTCAGTTCGACTCAAGAACTGGACGAGCTCTTCAGCCTCGATCTTTCCTCAGTTCCCCGTGATTTCCATCCAGCAGTGCATCAATATTTGGTTAACTATACTCTATCTATACATCGCTTCCGTATACGTCGATGGAGATTAACGAAACTTCCATCCAGGGCCAGAACCTGCCTCCAGGCTGTACGGATTCGATTCAGTTCAATCTCGACCCCGGACTCGTTTGGTAAGGTCCCTCTCGAATGTTCGGGACAGGAACGCACCTTCCGTTCAGCCTCGTTGCGTTCTCCGAAAACCCGCTCCACTTCGTCGCGGATCCTGATCAAATCTTTCTTCCTTGCCACGAGCTTCTCTTTTTTGCAGCCAATCTCTTTGAGTTCATTTCTGTAGGTTGCGCTGGAATGCGAGCCGTCGATGAGTTAGGTACATTTCGGATAATTATTTAAAATATGAATGCTCGAGACTGACCGAGACCTACACTTTTTCGGAGACTGGTTTCTTCAGAGCTTCAGACGTTGAGATGCGACCCTTGATCTCCTTTCTCTCTTTGTTGAGAACTTCGAGTACCTCGACGTATTTCGTGGCCGAAAATATAGCATCGAAGCGTTCCTTCAGAGCTTTGCCTGCAAAAAGCCGGAGGGAGTTAGGTCCAAACAGAAGATTGACTGGCAATGGAGTCCGGTGTGGTTTTCAAGAGGATCGGGTTGACATGGATGATAATAATTGAAGTCCGCTCGTCCTGGGCTGACATGCGGGATCGAGAGCCGAAGTCGAAAATCCCCACGAGCTACATTCAGCTTGTCGAGAATCAAGCTTGGAAAGATACTCACCTTCACCTAGTGGCCAGTCCGATTCTGAATGATGGCAGAAGATCACGTTTTGAATAACAGCCTTCGGAACCCCCAGGGCCTGGGACATGAATGCATTCACATCGATGCACTTCGAGCTGAGGTTCTCATCGGTTTCTTTGTTGAGAATGTTGGTATCGGTGGTCGAGAATTTATACGTCTTGTCCTTCTTCGTGAGAGTGAAGATCTTTGAAATATCGAACTGTCTGTCCTTGGCATCCGTCAACCTGGGAACGAGCGATCGATTGAGATGTCACACTCGAAGTTTTCGTCCGTTTGGGGAGATTCATCGAAGGGGGGCGAGGAATGGTCTTCACTCACCGGAGCTCCACCTTCGCGTGCGTGGTGTTACGACCCGTAAGCGAGGGGTCGTGTATGAAACATTGGCCTTGACCGGGGGGCATATCGTTCGTCGTCATCATCCGGAGACATTCGATGATTGTCGACTTCCCGGCTCCATTATGCCCCAGAATTAATGTGAGCGGAGGAGTGAATGATATGCGCTGCGCAATAAAGGGAGTTTTTCATCCAGGAGCATGTGTATCCGCCCCATCGGGCAGACCCGATCCGAAGTCGAATGGATCGATGACATTTCAATTTTCACTCGCGAAGGACTGAAGACGCTCCGCCAGATCCTCGTGCACCCGATGTGAGTGAGGCTTGCGGCGAGCCGCGAAGTTCTCGACGAAAGAAGGTTGGGGTACGAACATAATCCTTCCTCGAGACGACCGAAATACGCACCTGTGTATCGGATTCCTCCGGCCCAAAACTTCTGACACCTCTTATAGTCAGCTTCTCGATTCGTGACATGTCTCCAGCTGGGGAGGATCGTCACTGATTCATAAAACGGTAGTAAGGAAGCAACAAGTCGCTTGCCGATTTCCGGTCCTCGTTCGGCACGGAGCTCGCCTTCAGCAGACAAGTCCGCGCTTGCTCGTCAGCTGATTCGCGCCAGACGGACGAACACATGGAATCGAAAATCCAAGCTTCCCGGAGAGGCTTGCAGACGAGTGCTGTGGCGGCAGAAGTCCCGCTCACACGTTGACTGAATGCCAAGTTTAGATTTCAGTGGGGTTTTCCTTTCTGAATCCTCCCAATGAAAGCGATTCGACGATGGTTCGGGTCGGTCGGCTCTGTCTGAATCATCCGAGAGCTCGGTGATCCCACTCGATTTGAACTTCGCGCCGAATCGGAAAGGGCGATTCGGCGACGGACGAGTGGGAATGGAAACTAGCGGGAGAACAACAAACAGTGACGCCATACTAGGACGTTCACCGTTCACCGAGGGTTTTCTTGAAGGATCCCGTGCGATCGTCTCGACGAGGAAACTCGGTGTTACCCTCTCCGCAATCTCCATAATCTACGCGGGGCTGAATCGTTCGAAGGAAGAGGTTCGTGCTTCTCTAGACTAAGAAATAAAGCACAGAACAAGGATCATCTGCTACATGACTGTCCTCGGACCATCAAATCATCGAAATTCGAACACTACCCATCAAATTTGAAGTTTCGGTGGAACAGCTGAGAAATCTCGTTCGGGAACAAAAGGGTTCCGGCCTGGGACGACAGACTGGAACCACGAACATCGCTAAGTTTGCGTTAGGTACCCTTGTCCAGGGAAGAGCTTCCACTCGTGGGGTACACGGGGGACTGAGCTGGTCACGATCGAACGGAATCGATTCCAACTAGAGAGCCGAAAAATTCTCGTTTGCCGCATCACTGAGAGCTTCTCGCTCTGATACCGGCATGAGGTTTCGCACACCCCGAGGCTGTCATTCCCTGTGGATGGAGTGCGCAGATTTCATAGTCAGAATCGATCTTGGAAGCTTCACCTTCGACTGAGAACCTCGAATTCAGTAGTACAGCGGCTCATGGTTCTCTACGGAAAAGAAACAATTCGGGTACGCTCGCATGATTTTCGTCCATCGGCCAGGCATCGAGCTCCTCAGGCAAATCGATGAGTGCGCGGGGAGCCCCAAAGCCTCCTGTGCAAATCGCCGAGGAGAGATTGATTTCCCAAACGAAGAGTGGGGGTCTTACGTCATTGTTTTCCTATCATACTTTTCTTTCCATCGGGATCAGAGGACTGATCGCTCTGTTACCGTTCAAGCCCAGAACTCTCGGGAATGATGGATTCTGCTGAGATCTTCCCCTACCCCGAAGCATTCCCGAGGATTGCTCAATCACTCTAACTTGAGGCAATAACTCTTTTCAGCCTCGCCATTATGGGCACGATGCAGGAGTACCAAGCGGAGAGCATTGCCCATAACAACTTGTTCGAGAAGTTCCAGGAGTATTACTCGAATGAAGAGTTCTTGGACACGACGCTCGTCTGCAAGGATGGTTCTGCGAGGGCTCATAAAATCGTCATCGCTTCGCAGAGCAAGTTCTTCGAAGAAGTCCTCCTCAACAATCCGTGCAAGCACCCGGTGATCGTCATGCTAGACATGGACATAGAAACTCTCAAGTGTCTTGTGGACTACATGTACCACGGAAAAGTGAGTTTCAAAGCTCCCATTTTGGATAACTTCGTGAAGGCCGCCAATATCTTGGGACTCAACAGTGTCATACAGGAGGTCGGAGAGCTTCCCAAGCCCGAAACTCAGAACGCAGCTGAGGCCGAGCAAAACATGAGCGATAACAGTCCTCTAGAAGTATCCGGTGAGTGCTCGAATCATTCTTTGAGCCACGTGAGGGAAACTATCCATGCGCCCGGGCGCATCTCAGATCTCAAACCGCATTTGCTGATTCCAGAAATGATGGCAGATGGCCAGCTGGTTCAAATGCAGGCTATCGGAGGAGGCGACGAAGAGAACAGTGAGAGTTTCGCGATGGATTCTGGCGTGAACTCCGAAGCACTGGGTGGCTCACCCGATAGCGAGTCACCATCCTCGAGGACAATCGTCGTCGCCAAACGGAAACCCATCGCGAAATCTCTCTCATTGGCTCGCACGCAAATGAAGTGAGTGACGACTGAGATTCCGATGCTGTACCCGCGTTCGCCAAGTGTTCGAGAGCTCAAAGATATTTCATTCCCAGTTCCAGCATAAGGACTGCGATACGATCGAGCTGCCCCAAGAAGAGATTCGATATCGTAGCGCTACGTAACAAGCCTCTCGAAGCGAGTGAGGTCTCGTTCGTTCCTCGCAAGGAACACGTTGACCGGATCGAAGCGGGCCTGATTGCCGAGAACCCCGGTGAAACTTTGGACGATGTTGTTTCTGTACATTATAAGGTTGTTGCTGACCCTCAAGGAGTTCGAACGCACCAATGCATGTTGTGTCCTCACACGGCGACTTTCCCGTCCAATATGAAGCGACACATCATGGCCCACCTAGGAATAAAGCCCTTCAAGTGCGCTTATTGTGACTTCCAGTCGACGTTACGCGGAGATCTTACTGTTCACTTGAAGAAGCGTCATCCTCAGGATGACGGGCACGGGATGATAATCCTGAAGTGAATTCTTGTCCAACTAAGCCTCAATAAGTTATGCATCATCTCAGAGCCTGTATATTATGTAAATAAGAAATTTTCATCCGAAACTTTCGGAAGACCCATCTCAAGCGATTCTATCCACCTAATCCGGTATTAGTGGGAATTCCGGTCAAGAATAAAAACATCGGTAGTCAAGGTGCTCTGGCGCACTTGTCAATTACCTCAACATGAGGATCTCGCTGTGATCGGAGATGATCCTAAGGCTCGCTACGACCTGGATGATTCGACGGGGCACAGCTGGATCGTTTCGAGAAGTCTTCGGTGCTCATCCATCTACCACGCAGTCATATCAGCTACGTCCACCATGCTAACGCGTGTTGTGATTCAGGGATCAATCAGGATGAGCGAAAGTAGAATCGAATCAGAGGGCGAAGGCCCTTGCGACGAAATTCAACGACGTAAAAAAATATGGAACCGCATCGGTGTGTGTGAATGAACCTCCTCGGCATCAAGACCTACGGGCGACACTGAGAAATGGCGCCAGAAGGTGAACGGAAGAGAGAGAGCTTCTTTTCAAAGATTTTTAATCAATAGAATCAAGGCAGTTTCACATCACAGTATCTGTTCTTGCACGTTCCCAACAGAAGGGGGAAAGGAGGGGCGACCATGTGGTGTCTGTGGCAGGGGGATCCGTCTTTCAGAGGGACGTCTCTCCTCGCGATCGAGCCATCGGCCTTGGCGCAATCAACGACACACGTCTCCTGATCGAGCTGCAACAAACAATGTATATGCATAGGAAGTCTCCGAAAACGTCGAAATGTACAGAGCCTTCTTTGGAGCGAAGTGGTTTCTGATTCAGGGATACTCCTCGTTATCTGCCCACGACTGATAATGATCTGACCGGGGGTTTGACGGGGGATATCTGAAGTTTTTCAAGAATATGGGGGGATAATCCTAAAAGAGAATCCTCACGGCGCTGGTGTTGATTCTCGCTTCCAGGTTTCCGCCACAAGCTTCCCGCGCGGCCTTCCTCCACTCGTCGCGGATGGGGGGACCCTGGGCAGAAGCTACGGTCAGCAGCGTGCAGAGACCTAAGAGGACAGCGGGGACGTTCATGGTGGGACTGGACTGTGTCCGGCAGTACTAAGCTTTTATTCGGAAGCAAGCTCAGACGAAAGCGGCACTGTGCTAGCCTCTCATGCTCCAGGTCCGGTCCTCGCAGCATGCGGGAGATACAAGACGTATGTGCTCATGCTGCCGATGTCGCTGAGATTCGGAATGTTTCGATCTCCCGTCGCAGCGCTCTCTCTTCTGCGAGGAATCCGATCTTGAGCAGAGCGTCTCGAATATCTGGAAAATCTCTCTCGACTCACTTTGGCGGGGGGCTTCTCGACGCGGCCCAGGACTCTAGACTTCAGACGAGACCGACTGGATGCGGATCCACAGACGATCACGGAGATAAACAGACAGAAACTTGAGCGTTTTCCCGGATCGTTAGGATATTCGCGTCGAATATCTGTAGACTGAATTCTTAGAGTGCACCGCCCGGTTTCCTAGCGAATTCATCTACCTCGAAGAATCGAAGCTCTCCACGGTCGTGGTCTTCCAATCTTCAATGGACTTGAGTGGCTCATCTTCGAGAATCACCTCACGCGTCAAACTCGGTGGCGTCAGATATCTCGACCAGCGAACACAATCGGACAATATATCAGGTACCCATCCGAACTCGTCCGGTTTCGGAACTAGACCTTTCTGATCGGTATCAATCGATTCAGAACGTCAGTTCCGTGTCTGACTCGCAGCACACAGCTGGAAACGCTCGGGATGGCACCCTCGCTGGGACCCGTCCGAGACGTCCGTATTTGTTCTAGATTTGTGCTCCACGGGTTCTAGCTGTCAGACCGATCGCGAACACAAATTTTGTTTCTCGGGAGGAAGCGAAGCGAGTGAAAGATGGCCGCACAGTAGACGTTGCTCAACTGCGGAAGCTTCCGCTTTGGAGTTCGAACACGTTTCTACGGTGGCGTCTATGGAACACCTGAGCCGTCCAGAGGGCCATATCGATTTTATTCTCCGAATAAGATCTGGACTAGATAGTTCTTTTCGCTCTCCGCAAAATCACAGATTACGCAAATACTGGAATAGGTGGTCGGAGGCTTTCCAACGGAGCCTCCGCAACGAAAATCCATATTCGGAAGCCTCGATGATGTCTTTGCACTATTTAGTTTATGAAGTAGCGGACCGCAGAGCTTCCGAGATCGAAAGTAATGAACGAGACTTCCCCGAATTCTCCAAAAACACATTCGATGACACATTCGGTTCGGCGGACCGCAAAATTCATGACTCTTACACGCAGTCTGTGACTGGCCAGCGCGTCGCCCGCGTAGCGTGAACTGCGAGAGGCATATTGAATGTTGTTAGCATATAAGGTAGCGGAAGAGAAAAAAATTGCCGGACACGCCGTGGGCGATATCCCATTCGAGCCGCGAGCTACGAATTTCAATTACCTACTTACTCAAAGTTTTCAATCTATGAGTACAGAATCTCTCCTTAAACGATGCTCGCGACAATGTATTTTCTCGACAGGAGCGCCTCTTCCTGAACAGACCTCGCTTGCCTGTCTCTCAACAGAATGAACCTGTCCTGAGGCTTTTGTGAGGACATGGCTCCCGTAGCGTAATGTGCCCCACTCCTCGGGACTCCCCCGCGCAAAGTCTAATTACAGCTTTTTGTCTCGACGTCCCAACGATGATTTTATTTTTATGCTCACGGAATATGGACGCTCATTCTGAGACGCGGACGTGACTCTGTTCCACCCTCGGGGTTCTGAGAAGGACCGTTCCCGAGCGGTGCGTGAACGCTATTCCTATTTTGAGATCGGACTAAAATCGACAGCTTCCAACTAGGGTTGCGATCACGAATCGCTTCCGCTCAGCGATCCATCAAGCTATCGGAAGAGTCAATAGCTTTCCCCGCTGAAACCCTTTCGGGACTTTCTGAGGGATTACTTCAATTAATATCCGCCTGGGGAACTCGCAAGAGACTCGGGATCCCAGTGAGGGTCGATGTAATTCGACTCTTCGATCGACAAAGATACTGGTTTCGAAACAAGGGCACCGGAATCTCTAATTATTTACCCCGATCACTTGCTTGGACTTTCCCTCATCGTACGGGGCACATTAGGTCGCGAGAGGCCGTCCAGAATAAGGAAGGGACGGTCTGATCCAGTTTCATCTCGATGAACGACAAAGAAGCGATCAGCCGTCACGATTGGGAGGCGCGATGTCGATCGTCGAATACCTCACGCTGTCAAAATTGAATCTACGTCGGCTCCGCTGGGCATTCGTTCAAGCAAGGAATTGAGGTCACGTATAAGACATCGACGACTGACTAGCTGTCCCTTCCTCCAACCGGCCATGTATCCAGTCATCCGATCTTTGTGCCAATCTTTACGCCCTTCGCCGTTCCTTCCCAAGGCCATTCGGTATCCGTGCGTCGAATTCGAGGCCTTACCTTCAGAGAAATTATTCCAGTTACCCAACCTCCCTCCCCCTCCGAATCGTCCCCCATGTCCCCTTCCGTGCTCATCACCTGGGTTAAGATTGCGAGGTTGTCGAGCTCAGGTAAAATCGCAATCTCCACAACATCGGAGGCAGGGTGCTCAGTGCGCAAGACGGTGCCACATCAACTCTCAAGCTAAACCTCTGGGACGATATTCGCGACATTCAATCAGCGGATTAGACAGGGCGATTATTCGAAATGATTAGGAAGATATTGAGGGTAAAGCGATGATTACTATCTATCTTCAGCTTCAATTCGCTTCCGTCGATTCATGTGCACAGCCTGCAAAAATCGCCGGTGATTCGCGGTCAGCTTGGTTGAAAGTCGAGATCTGAGGATGGAGTGGTGAGCTCGACGCCATGCACAGTCCGGGGGCTTCCTAAAGCTCTCGCGATTGCACCGCTATCGGCGAATACAGAGAACCCTCCCGTGATAACCTATTGTGTCTCTGACAGAGAAGAGCTGTTGCCGTTCCGTAAGGGCGAAGCGCATGCGGTAATCGAACACCTCGCTCTAATAGTGTGTCCGAGGCATAACTTATCCGCAGCCGGGTCGCGAAAACAACGCAGAGGAAATCCGTTCCTGTAAAACACAATGGGGTCGATTACCGGTGGGAAGGGTCACAATCAGCTACTATTTCCCTCGGGTCGAGCATTTCCGAATCCTCTATCAGCGTGAACCGATTGAGACGTGGGAGACTCTGACTCCGACTTGGGTTCGACCGGAGGCTCCTGATTATGCTCGAAATGATTCTGATTCTATCCTCGATACCTCTAGGTCTCACTCCGAAGCGGAGCCTTTCAAATATGTGCGGTCTTCCCCATTAATGAGGAAATCAACTCACTCAGGCAAAGCTGACACAAACCCCCCACGACGGTGGATGAAGAGGGTACCTACGTCCTGTGTCGGTTGAGAAGAAAGAATTCGTAGCCTCTGATAGGCCGATCGCCGACCAGAAGCTCCACGTCGATCGATCCCAGAAGCTTCGCAGCCACATCGCGGGCTGAACGGGCCTGTGGTTGGCAGGAGCAGGAGTGGTGGTCGCGGTCGGAGCATATTCAAAAGAGGCTAAATTTCTTTACCGATACTCGTCTGTGATTATCGGTTGTGGCGGCACAGAAAAATGTCAGGACGTGGACGCGAATCGAGCCGTGTGACCCGGCTGAAAGCCGTCTCCTTCAGTGTCGTTTACGATGAGCGCGCGGAAGGACGGACCTTTCTGATATTTATTCCTCGATTCCGCACCAGCCAGCCACTGAACGAATTCTACGTGGAGAACGACGCGGAATTATGAGCCTAAATCAGCAACTCCTCGAAAAATCCATCTTTCCGTACAAAAAGCATGGCTGAGCGCGAGCAAATGAGCATGTATAGGCGGAGGAGTTCTCATATAGACTTCCTTTCGCCTAGAAAAGGGAAACCGGGAAGAGAGAAGAGGTCTGGTTGAGCAAGACGGCTCCCTTCCGCAATAATATGGCTCCGTGAGCTGGAGTATGTAGGCGGCTTCTGCAATACCCTTCCGATGAATAGAATTCTCGGCATAATTCCTCACATGAGTCGACTGGATAGAGGCGGAAGAGGCAAAGCTTCGAATTACTGATACGTCTCCCTGAGTGATATGGAGAGGAGATATGCTGAGCCGAGCAGCAGATCAATCCCTCATATGTATTCCCAACTTCATTAGAACTCGTGTTCACAGCTAGCCGGATATCAACACTGTCGACCTCAGTTTTGGAGTGTGTGTATACGCAATACAATCGCCCATCTTGTTCATGTCTCTCGGAGCGGCTGTTGAAACTAGGGGACCGAGGTGACAAAACCACAGGGAGACGCGGATGACTGCCTCATGCTCAAGAATATTGTGATTGTAACTCTGCGTCAAACATCTATGCTCCGGAGACTCCTCAGTACGAATCCGATTGCCCGAAGACTTTCTCGTGATGGGGTTGAGTCGAACGGAATTCGTCTTTACCGCTACTTCGCATAATTGATCTGGAAATTGCTGGCTCGAAGTCACGGTAGGAGAGCGTGTCACTGTCTTGACACGGACAAATAGGTTCAAAGCAATCTCCTCTGCGACTATGTCAAGGCATATTCAGCAGAGTAGGATCGAGATGACATTGAGCTGGAGCCACTGGATGTGAGAATGAGCAAGGAGGCGACAAAAGAAGCTCGCCGCGTGAGAAGAGGAAAAGAGATCCGATGGAACTCTTGTGCTTCTGTCATCCGATGGAGATGACATTTGTCAGTAGCAGGAGCAGAAGAGTAACTCCTTAGCTCTCTCATTCCGTCGCTCCCGACTCAGCGGGTGGAGGGTACGTGCTACGTGGCCGAGCTCACGGAGACCCGAATCGGAAAAAGCATCACTTGAAATTCCCGACTTTGACTTTCTCAAGTTCCTGTGAGAATCGATTTCCATTTCGAGCTCGGATGCAAACAAAAGGCCTCGCCATGGCAAGTCGGATGGAAGTATTTTAGCTGGCGGGGAGAAACGATCGAGGGAGACAACATTCCTGCGAAACGGATTCCTAATCAGAGCTCCGCAAGCATCTGATCTCCGCTCAGTATTTACCCCACTATTATTGAGGACGCACTCGGGCGTGATCGCGTGATGGCGCGACGATGGTCGACACGTTTCACGCATGTGTGGGAAAGGTTCTCAGACTGTCGGTGGGAAAAACCCATCGAGACTCCTTGTCCCATCGAGCTGTCAAGTCTGGTCCACTCAACCGTTTCCCCTCTGACAGACCGACCTCGTGACCGCAAACGAGCCCGCTCATGCGCTTTGTGACGGTGATTCCCCGTGGCCGAGGTCAGCGACCGTTCATGAAACGAACGGTAGCGATTGTCCTTCCCGGTGACCGCGCCGAGGGCTTCCCTCATGATTTGCGGCGACGCTATGGATTCGGGTGCTCATCGGATTCCAAGTAGAGGTAGAAGAATGACCGCGAAAAACAATTTTCGCATCAATCCGAATCGGGTTGATCGAGACGTCTGAATCCTTCGATTGAAAGGAGCGGCAACTCTGTGGGCACGTGGGATCTGTCGCAACTCGCTTGAGATTCACAACATCCCCGAGAACTTGGTGGCTATTACACTCCTTCTAAATCCCGCAGGTTAGCCGTCGCTCCGTCGGGCGAAAGGGAGATGGACGAAAATCCTGACGAGGCTTAATGGATACCGATTTTAATTAGAACGAAACATCTCACGTGAAATGCTCAGTCCCCGTATCGAGCCTCAGTGCTGACTACTTGCCCTGACAGACGAGTTCCCTCTCCACTCCCAGCCCCCCTCGCACAGTTGGGATTGGTAGCTCGGGTACTAATGAAACCCATTGCACTATCATGAAACTTGCCTCGTTGAGCAGTCTAGGTAAATCCTTTCTTTCGAAGCACTCATATGAAGTCACGAGACTCCGAAACCGGGGGATGTGGCATGTTGCGAGCGGAAGCATGCCTTTCATTCAGGTAGGCGTTTTCCACTCGCTGAAACCACTAGACTGCTTGTGACAGATACGAGTCCCCTTACATATTGAAGCGATCACGAAACATTCGCGTAATGGCCTTCGGTGCTCTGTAAAGTCGGCCAAAAGAGTCCAAGTGCATAGCCCAGTCGCACTATATGAGGCTCGAGTCGAGAGCGTTTTCTGCAGCTGGTTCCGCCACAGACGCGCTCTGCTCAAGGAAAAATCGAGAGCTAGCGAAATGAGACTCGTTCTACGGAGTCTGTGATGAGTGAGTTGCTTGAGACTAGAACGAAGTGAACCGACTCAGGAAAGGACCTGACCTCCAGAAATTTTCAAGCTCGCTATCTTCTGACTATCTGCGTTTCGCCTAATCTCGAGAATGAGCCACTCTAGAGAATCGCGGGGCTTCCGGAGGGCTGATCCATATGATAAACATCGATACGATGAGCGGAGCGCTTAAAGCAGCTCCGATCAAAGAATTCAATGAGATTGCTACTGGCGAGGCCGGCGTCTATTAGAAGTTGGACGTCTCGGTGATTTCGAGAGCCATCGTACGGGTAACGACGGGAACCCTCAGCACCGGTGTTGGAGAAATTCACATCGAGAAACTACCGACTTCAAATGTGATTTGAAACCGATTTCGGTGACGTTCTTGATAATTCGATCGAGATCGGCGCTTCCAAGATTGGCCCACCATCACTCCCACCTGGAAGCGTTTATGGAGCTCTGTAAGGGGGATATTCGTGGGATTCGGAAGCTCGTTTCTTCCTAATGATTCATCAAGAGTCTTATTTCGTTTCCCCTTCCCCCCTCCTGTAAGAGGTCCTCAGTACGCACATGGACATTTCGGGTGTCCTCTCGAACAATAGTCTCCGTACTCGAGAGGAGAGACCTCATTTCGACAAGTCGCGTCGCATCGTGGGTCGGACACTTATTTCGGAATGGCTGAACAAGTTTCTAACCCAGAGAAAAAGTCACAGCGGGCGTTAATTACCTTCTGGAAGAGTCCAACTAGATAATCAAGAAGCCTGCAATGACTCCAGAGACGCTCGAACCGCCTGCTCTCTCTCTCTATATCAGATATAATCAGGGAAAGTCCTTTGATGCTACCGAATGGCAGAGCGTAGCGCTGCGCCGGCCCGTAGACCAGGCTCGTTCGAGCCCCCATCAGCCGGAGAAGGCGGATTTTCGATCCGAGTCGCGAATTCTGCCCCTGCAGATCTCTTCGAGAATCGTTGCGATCAAATAGCATGCGCGCCTCCGATGCGCGAGTATCGCAGGACCCTGAAATTCAGGAGTATCGTGAATCTCAGAGCAATACATTTGAGTAGCGATTCGAATTTCTTCCCGGTACTGGATCGAGGAGTCGCGAGGGTCGATTTGGGGACCGAACCTTGCGGCTACTGCCAAATCCTTGACCGCTTTGTCGAAGTTCCTCTGGGATTCGAACCTGCTATCGATGCGCTGGAGGCATATGAGTTTTGTGAACTAATCCTCCCGACTAAATGTCCCCGGTTGATATATGCGCGGAAAGCATCCTATAATATCGGGAGTTTCACGAGTTCCGCAATGCCACTCGTTTCAAGTTCGCAGGGGATCGAATCTCAACGTCCGTCACTTCAATGATCCAGCTGGGGTTCGAGAGCTTCTTTACATTTTCCTAATTCACGCGACCCCTGAGGGAACATTTCCTCTTGTCCTGTTCTCGGAAATCAGAGACGGACAGCAGCGCGCGTGGCGTGGGATACACTGCCCATGGCTCGGGTACGTCACCGTTTGTTCGCACACCCTCCGGAGATCGGGGTCACTCCGGGCATCGTTCTTTCCCGATGGCGTCGGCGGAATTCATTCAAGTGGAATGATCAGGTTTGTGACTTTTGATTCGCAAGCCGTGAGGTCATCTCATTTCCCAAGGCTATTCCCAAGTTTATGATTGGTCTCGGGCGGCTGAATAACAGCTATTGCGCTGGCACCCACGGGGCTTCTACCTGAGAGTCCTTCCCGAGCTCCGCTTGCCGTTTGAATCTGATCCCTCGTAAGTCGACTGCTCGCCAAGAGAGAGAGACCGTCCTCTCTCGGTGAGAAGTACCCGTCTCCAGCTAGACGGTGGAAATGAGAGGCTTCTTTGCTTTTCTAGAGGATCTTTGAGGAGATTTCTTCGCATCGCGATGCCGACTTGTGGTAACGACGCATAGGCGACCGTCTTGGGGAACAGATCGACAACGATCGTGGCGGACGGAAGGACAGGGAAGTTGAGAAGGCGGCCAACGCCGGCTTGATAAGTCCAACGAATTTGAATTGCGAAAGCGAACGCGGGCGGAGACCTTGAAGTTTCCACAATTTTCTTTCTTATCTATGGAAGGCTTGGACCTCGGATTGGGACACAGTCAAGCCAGCTCGGACTGAGTGCGAACATTCAGTGCCTCCAGCGATGGCGAACACATTCACTCTTCCTTTGATCCTTAGTTTTCTGGGACTTGCTGCTCGAGGTCGAGAACGGATCCCGCCTGCGATTATTGTGACGTTCATCGAGAAACACCTCACACCACATGGAATCACGCCGGAGCGTCTCCTGTTGATCGGCATCGGCGGAGTTTTGTCGCAAGGGAGTCTACGAACCGACTCCGCGTTATTTCTCCCGAGCGGGCACATCCTCGAGCTCCCTGGGGCTTGCAAGCCCAAACTTCTTCGGAGAACTCCCGCGTTCTGCACGGGAAACCCCGGGATCGGACTCGCAGACGTAGCCGCTGTTGAGCTGCACATCGTCGTCGTAACGTTCAACGATTTAGCGCTTTCGTTGGGCCTCAAGAACTCGATGGATTTGTTCCAACACATACGCGATAAGTCCATTCTACACGTGGTGATTGGAGGCCCGTGGTCCGGAGAGCTCAACGGCGTCGCGATTCTGAACGTCAGGAGTTCGCAACACGCGGAGTTCGTCTGCGTACGATCACCAGACGGTGTGTCTGTCCGCATCGGGACAGAGCGGGAGGGTTGCAGGCCGCAAGAGCCAGAACAATGCCGGCTGAAAAATGTCGTGCCAACCTTCCTTTGGTTGTCGAGACTACACGCACGTTTAGGGTTCGACATCTGGCTTCAGTGTAAGGGGAACGTGACGAGCTGGCACTCACTGTCAATCTATCCCGTGAGGATTTTTTCGTTCTCCGCAGGTGATCCGTACATCCGGCATCTGCTGATGCTCAATTCCCTGCAGTGGGAAGAAACGCTGGAATGTTACACGCTCATCGAGGTTTCGACCACCGATCTGACGGCGTTTCTCAAACCATTCCGCCTCGAAGTTTGGGTATCGTTTTGTGTGAGCGCTCTGGTTCTCGGGGGAGTTTTCGCTCGTTTAGAGATGAAATCATTCAAAGCGACAATTTGCAATCTATTCCTGAGTCTGATTCACAGCACGCCGATCACGACCGCTCCGAGGCAGATGAGTTGCCTCGTTTTGGCATGCTCGATGTTGAGCCTTTCTTTCCTCATGAGCCAGATCTATCGAAACGACATTCTGACTACCTTCGTCGACGCTCAGCATCCGATCAGAGCAACAGCGCTCGTGCAGTGCCAGTTCAGTGAAATCTGCTCTATCGACGGTTATCACGAGGCTGACATGGCTCTCGGGAGAGGACTGTGCGGACCAACCGAACTTCAAAAATTGAAAATTGGCCGACCTCTATACCGGGATCGCTACCCGACGAGTCTCCTGAAAGGGAATGAGCAAACGACCAGGAGCGGTGACGCTCTCAGCATCAGTTTGTCCTCGGTAAAGAAGAAGGCCCGCTCGATCATCGTGTTTTCGCCGATGCGGAGGAACCCTTTCGGAGAGTACGTCCGAGAGTTTGGCCTGATCCCGGTCAGCAAGCTGCGTGAACATGATGGCGACAGAAAAGACGGCGAAGCATTCAACGGCGACGGCGCGAATGACGAAGGGAAAGGTATCGATTCTATAATTTCCACTATCGCCGAAGGGAAGGCCAGGCTGAGGGAACGGACCGACTTCAGTCGATTCCTAACCTTTGAAAAAGTGGACCGAACCTTCAGCGTGGAATGCATATGGAAAATTTGGCTACTAATAATTTTTTGCGCTCTACTGGCGAGCCTTCTACTTCTCTTAGAACTTCATTAGACTGTCGGCAAACTTTCAGTGGAAATTTATCGCAGGACCCACATGTCTCGTGCTGGAGGTTCCGTGCTGAAATCCAGGACTGCGAGAATCGCGATTCCTCAGAGTTCACTCAGCCGTAGGGCGCTGAGTTCCCCGCTCGAAGCGCGAAGACAATTTCGGCGGAGCATTGCGAAAGCTGGCTGTGACCCTCGTTGACTTGAACTGCGATCAAATCTTCCGAGCCGTAGTCATCAGGGCGAATGCTCGGCCACTCGCTGCGTTTGAATTCTCTCGAGATCCGCTACACGCGCCGAGTTTCCCGATCGCATCGATCTGATTGATTGCTGATCGAGAATATCGTGATTCACCCGATATTGCGAGGAATAGCACAACTTACTCTTTTAGACACGCCGTCCCGCGAGGGAAAAATCCCAGTCCATTTTTCGTGATAATGCACGAAATCCCGAAGCTCCGCAAATCGTAGGAACGTTCACCGGAAAGAATCTGTCGAGAGGTAGCAGCACATGACGAATGCTAATTCAGATACGGAAGAATGTCCGGACGCTCGTAGAAGGCGTCCGGCTGTCCGTGTCGTTTCGTAAGTAAAAACTTTGGGGTACGGGAGAATCGCCATACGGTCGACGGAGGCGAGCATCGAAATTCTCGTTCTGTTTGCTCGATCAGATACTTCTGAACATGCTTCCATGGAGTCGGTCATTCGGTCCGAGTGGATTTCACGGTGAGATGCGCATCCTAAACTTCTCTGAGGCTCAGACTGTGCGAAGACAGAGGCAACGGAACAAATGCCCTTGAGGGAGGAGTGGTACGGGCACGGAGTCAATGCTGCAATTTACCGGAAACCTGTGCAGAGGTTCAGTCTTTGTTAGATGCAAATGCGGAACACGTCCATCTGATCTCGCCGGCGTGTCCCATTCGTGCCATCGAATCTCGGCGGCTGTCAACGAGTTATCGACGAGGAAGGATGTTCAGGGAGCTGATTGCTCCCCCGCCTGTGGGCAAGCGGGAGCTCCTCACCTGTACCTTCGACGCTAATCGCTTCCGTTCAAGATCGTGACGAAGTTCGCGGGATCGATGACTGAAACGAGCCGGAGAGTATCGCTCTCGCGAACTTGGAAGCGATATCTATGAGCGAGGAATTCCTCCCGCACGACGGATACCGCGGAGGACTGCCGGACAGTGGTCGATGTTGGCATGTAGCATTCCTTCCTGATTGTCGGGGAGGAACGGATCTCCGAGTTTCTGGACAGGAACCCTCCACGATCCCAACCGGGCCAGATTCGCTCGCAATCCGCTTCTGCCGAATTCGGGTGCGACGCATAAACGTCACTCCATCAAAGAATGAGAGACTCCGTGCCAATTACGAGATTCTCTCCTAGGCATTTCGGCCCTGTCTTTTTCGAATGCATGACATCACGGTTTCGGGCCGATGGAAAAGTGTTTGAACGTGAGTTTTCGCTCCGCACTCCCCATGCAAATTCTGTGAGGGGCCGGGGTCGTCCATGGCTCGCGAATCGATTCGTAACCCTCCTGCATCAGATTTCCTTCTATCGAAAAAGAATTTATCGCGAGGCTCTCCTGAGCGATCTCCTCCATCGGCGAAAACCTCGTCAGGTGATATTGGCAAATGACTTTCTCTTACAGTGCCCGTGCTAGTGTTTGATCGACGTCAAGCATGGAGAAGCTCCTCATGTAATATATCTCGAACATATACGGGACTGCCGGAGAAAGCAATGGGATATTATCCCATATCGCGGACGATGGAGGCGCGCGGTGATGTGTGCTCGGCCGCCGAGCATAGATCATCGTTTCTTCTCGGATCGTAATGAACATTCCAACAAGACTGAGCGACGACGACGGCGGTTAACTTGGCCAAAGTCACTCCGATTACGATGCACTGAAATCGCTTTGCGTCAGGCTACATTATCGACTGCGATAATGAAGAACTGTTTCCGAACAGCGCTCGCACCGCACTCATCATAATATTCCTCTATGACGTCCCAACTGCGGCGCACCATCGCATGCACGTACTCACGCACGCACGCATACGTGCGCTATCATCTGTTCATTGAGGGAGCGAGCGACCATTTGCTTCTGATCATTGTCCAAGAACTATGCTCCCGGATATTCCTCCAGAACCTTTCCGTGCCCATCATCGTCTGCTCAGTCCGTCTCCCCGAATTTTCCCAGAGACTAGAATTCCTCCTTGAAATTCATCATATATAAAGCCCGAATATATATAAGAGCCCAAATAATCGAAAATTCTTTTTTCGATTTCGACGCCGCAGAGACCTATCGCTCCGTTCGATTCAAAACCCCCTGCGTCGACGGCTGGGTCAGTCAGAAGCGTTTCCACAGCAAGTGCACAAACGTGATTCTATCGCTAGCGTTTTAATAAGGCAATGACTCAGCTGTCCTCGGGGACAGCCAGGCTGAACAGATTTTCGCGTTTGAACTCTTTTGATGGGTTGGCTATTTGTGAGTGGAACGTTTTCACTCTATTATGGCTCATTAGTTGATCGCGAATGGTTCAGAATAATTCATCTTGATCTCGACTGACAGTATGGAATGCATCACGAACCCGTGAACCACTTGCTCGTCCTCGCGCGCCCCGTCGACATACATCGGAAAATGAATAATGGTCGGAAATAAACAGAACCTATCGATTCTTCGGCTGTTCAACTTCATCTATTTGAGGATTCGGGTCTCGCAGCCTGAGTGCGGATTTGTGCCGTTACCCCACGCGAGGCTCACCGGCGCTCCTCGTAGGACGATACCTGTTTGTATGTCCCAGGCTGTGCTTCACAGCGTTCTATGTTGATACCCTTCGGTTTCGAGACATCCGAACACACTTTCCAGTCATCGCTATGTTCACGCTCCCGCGACTCAGGGGAACACGGAGCTCACGCTTGCCTGCAGCTATAATGGAGTGGAGTGGTTGGCTCGCTGTTCCTTACACTCCGTGAATCATTGGAGTTTAAAAAGCTGACCTGTACCAAATGATGTTCTGTGGTTCGCTGATCAACTCGAAATTGAATGAATGGGCTAAATGTTACTCCACGGTCACGTCCATCGACACGTTCCTGACACCAGCGGTTCGTTTCGCAGTCTTTTATTCCACAATGAAATCGTAGATCTCTGCGCGAGCTTCGACAGGTACAGTCCCGTTACATTTCGCCTAGTGACCGACGTACCTACTCATAACTCATCAGAACTGCACCAGGAAGAGATAATATGCGCACATCACGAGTGCCGGCGACATGCGCGGCGTATCATACGCCTCCCGCTCTTATTCTCTGCGAAATTTCTGTGGCAGTTCTTGGAAGATATCCTCTCGCAGCAGTTTCATATGCTTCCAATGACCATAGTCAGGAGCAAAGTATCGCACTCCGAATGAGGAGTCGCTCTTCAAACAACGAAGGAAGAAGGACATTTCTGCAAATTCGCTGTCGGAGTTATAATTGGCGAAGAGCGGCTCGGAATATCCAGAGTGTCCTCAGCTCAGATGTTGCTTCGTGAGCCTCCGAAAGGAGAATACCATTGATCCGGGGACATACCGAATCATTCCCGATCGTGGGGCTCCGCTTGATAGATGGGCTGAAATCCTCGGGAGCGACATGGTGGGGTCATTCTCCGATATAAGGTTACATGATTTCGGAGCGCTGTTGGAATCGTTGGTGAGGCTCTAGAAATCTCTCTCCTATTAGGACTGCCGAAGTTTCGGGTCTACGTACTTTGTATATTAGGAGTGAAGGGCCGCCATCTCGACGGTAGCCTTACGAGGATCGTGGGCAAACATTGCATGCCCTTCGAATACGGAAAATATTCCATTCCTGAGTGTCCAGACAAAGGTACCTACGCCAAACTCGAAGTTGGCGATGCAACTCTCGACGAGAATCGTCATCCTCCCGCGGAGCTGAATCCTGATTCCCCTTCGTGGCAGGACACCATTCGACGGAACGTCTCTCAGAGTCCACGACATCTTTCCGCGGGAATATCCAGGCCGCTCGCGGCACTGGAGCACAGAACCCGTTGCAGAGTCCTCAGAAGCATTGTCTTATTGCGATACCCTAAGAGAACATGAGAGACGCGGAATAAAAATCGCTCCGGAGTAAATGAGCCCTCGGCGTGAGGATCAATTGTGAAGTGTCGGAGTCGATCGAGTATCTCAATTGATTCGCTCAAATTACCGAATAGGAACGTGGAGTTGGAGCCTCGCGAATCGAATCAAGAGGATTGAAAACTGAACTCATATGGAGCGGAACTCGCCTGTTTCAAGTTATTATACGCCGTCGATGCGCCGCCCGCGCCGGTACTCCGGCACAATATCGTGAAGCAATTAAAAAGACACATCAATGTTTGATTCGATGCCGTTCCGCCGTGCGAAGCTGCAGTAGCCCGGAACAATGGCATGGAAGGCACGCAATGTCCTTGACACTCAGCTGGCACAAGTTGTCCGGGAAGCTAGAGATTCTTCCAGTATATTGTACTTCCAGCTCCACAGTCCATAGGCATGTTCCTACGCCACCGGGGAACTCTATCAATTTTCGACGAAGCAGCGTCGCAAAAGCTGCAGGCTCTCAGCTGGACAAGTCCGAAGCAAATCACGGAATCGAGCACCGACTTGGCGGCTGTGTTCGCGGAGGAGTTTTCGAAAGTTCGTTCGAGGGTGCAGCTCGCGAGGATCCGTCAAAAATACTTGGGGGATTATCGATATGCGATACCTGGTCGTGAAAGTGTCTGGTAGCTGAGCTCGCTCCGATGGCGCGGAGCGTTTGAGAGATCTGCGGAATAAAATTCACTACAAGGCATGTCATACGTTATGAATGGACCACCAGAAAAGCAGACGCTCTCTGTCACCGGAACATAATCAGTTACCAACATTCACAGCGCACATCTATTAAAGCTCTGACAGAGTGATAACACGTGTGCTCTCCGACACAGCTCTATCTTGAGGCTCGCTCACAGCGTCCGGTAGGTGTATGTGGATTCAGACCGTTTTTTCCGGATGAGTTCGACCATCCGTCATTCGGTGAGTGTCTCGGCATGGCGAGCTTGGTGGCACGATGAGCGAGACATCCTGCACAAGAAGCTCCGACGCGGATCTGAAACCACGAATGCGATACGCTATTCCTATATTCACACGAAATTTCGGTCGCCGAGATGATTCACTCCCGACAACCTTCGCTGCGTGGAAATTCATCATGAACATACATACGTATGCGTCTCTTCCTAGATGTCATCGGGGAGATAGGGGAGACGGACGACCGTCGGGGTCACTTACGTGGTTCCGAGCCGAGAAGTTGCGTGATCTCCCGGATCAAGCCTTGCCTGGTGGAAGTTTGGGCGGCGGGGCACATCGCTAACCTTGATGCATGTTTTACCAGGTCCAATTTCACTCTAGCCGACACCATCGCTCCGTAAGTGAGTAGAGCATTGGCTCGTCGCCAATGAAAATCGAGCAGCCGGCGCTCCCAGATCGACAAGCCTTCTACCTGATCCATTATTTCGAATTAGAGAATCATGAACAACCAGCGAGTCCGTCTCGCTCCAGACGGGTTTTACAGAACTTGTTACGCATGGAACATGATGTTCGCCACGTCGGCAACGATCATGATCCGCGTCACTTGTTTCAATTAATCAAAGCTTCTCACAGCGGCGAAGACCGTGACGAAGTTCCGACCGGATCCGATTCCAGTCCAAATAATTTCAGTATCTCGCATCCCAGGATGGATCCGGTGCCGGTCTTGCGACGTTGTGCCGTCGCGAGGGTCTGCTGCGTTATGAGTCGTTACTGCACTCGGGCAATGGAGTGTAGAGAGCGAACATTAGTCACTTGTTTACGAGCAACGATCGCGGAAGAAAGGAACCCGATTCCTAGACGGGCCTTCGGAAGACGGAAACGATTACTGCTGAATACTGCTCTTAGAGAGGGAAAAGAACTCCGTCGCGTCGGTAGCCTGGAAATAGCCGCTCATTTTCTTCAGCGATCCCGAACGCATTCTCCGCAACGACATCGCAATATTTTTGTAACGAACTATCAAAGAAAACGACCAGGTGGCAGTACTCGGAGAGGGACCGCGGAACCATCATTTCCGTGAATGTTCTTGAAGGGAGTGAAGGATTCCGATCCCTCGGAGGTTGCAGCTCTGTGGCTCCTGAGTCCACGCGCTATTTCTCGAACTGAATCCGTTTCAACTTCTCGGAGGCAGAATGGAGTTCATTTACCTGATTTTGATGGAGCCATTAGCCACAGAGGCCACTCAAGACCACCCACGATATCAAGCTTGAACCATGATTAACTCTTGCCTCGAAAATCCTAGCCCGAACGAACGTGAAAAAGTACAGAAGATTCGTTCCCGGGGTCAACGACGTCTCTGCGTGAATTTATTAGCCATAGAACCGAGGGGTGTACGGAGCCGCCCATTCGATTTCACTAACTGAGATGGTACGACGGAGGTTGCGCGGGAGTCTACGGGCATGCCACGACAAAAAAAACGAAAAGCCCCTCCTCGAAGAATATTTGGGAAAACTTCTCAATCCTTTCTCAGTAAGAACCCCCAGCGTGACTCCGGAGCTGTAGCAATCAGTCAAAGAGCTCGTGTCAGAAGTTGAGCAGAGAAGCGACAGGATTTGGAAAAAAAAACTTGAAAAGTCGTCGACAGGTCTCTGCTCCGTAGGGCTCGTACCAACCGTTTCTCGTATCAAATTTCAATTCCAAGTTTTCTTTTCGATCTTGCCTTTCTTCACAGACCTTGTCGCGGAAAAAGGCAGATATTGATTGAAAGATCTCGCCAACGCGGGGCAATTCTCTCCTGAGCAAGTTCGTCGAGTTCTGTGTTAGTTGTCGGTGGGATCCGAGAGAGTCTCTTCCCGAGGCACGCAACGTGCGAAAACTTCTGCGTCAGGATTCCAGGGGCCGGGAGTGAGCGAAGTATCCGCCTAATGACAGTTCAAAGTTTCCCGTTTGCCACAGGAAGCTCCGAGCACATTAACGCATTCATGTGATATTAACCACCTGAGTTCTGTAAATAATACAACGTCAACGTTCCTCTCTGAGAGCGTGACGGAACGACCACGATGGGAAGCAGTCCTATTGTGATGAAACCGAAGGAGATATTCGCCAATTTGCGAGCTTCTGAAACCCCGAACAAGTGATTGACTTCATTGAAAACTTCGAGAAGCGACCGGCCGATAGCACTGGCGCGGCTGGCCGAAGTGGCGTGCAGGGCGGATTTGGGAATATCCCATATCGGGAGCTTCCCCGTGAGTTCGGCCCGTGAGTTCGGAGAGGAAAATTCGTTTTCTTGGTTGCCGAAGTCGAAAATCGCGTACTCGGAGATCGGGGCCCAGGTCGAGTGCCTTGGTTGGCCCCTATCCCCTTGCTAGGGGCCCCTAAAGCTCGCAAGCCGCCGACAATCAGGTCCCTCCTCGGGTTCTCTCGCAGGAAAGTGCCAGGGGAAATTAGTCGCGAATCTCTTTCGTATATTCCTCGTAGTCTTAACTCATCCATGGAGGTATGACTATTTCGGTGGCAGAAGCAGCTCCCTCGTGGAGGAATTCCCTCGCTGAAGCCTGGAGTGCATCGAAGTCAGGAAGCTCTTTCTGCAGTCGTTTTGAGAACGGGTCAGACTTCCAGACTAGGTACATTAGGTCGATCGGCTCGCGATAGATCGAGTGCTCCTGTTTTCGACGTCTCTTTTCCCGGAGTAACCTTCGTATAGAATCCTTGATCCCCGAGCCCGGGAACACCGGAACACTCCATTTTTTTATATGTTCCGCGGGAATTCTATCCCGAAACGTTATGCGGCCCCCTCATAATGACCATGCACCGCTCGAATTACGAAATCTCGGTAGAGTCTCAGCGGGGATTCGATACGATCCTGGATTTGTTTCATTTGACTAACACGAGCCGGGCTAGGACGGAAGCTCCGCGGTTCCGATGGTGGAAACCAGAATGAATGTAGAGAAGTTTCCGGAAGAGGGTCGAACGCGTTATGCAAGCACTCGAATGAGAGACAATCGAGCGAAATGGCGAGCGCTCGCGGTCGGCGGCGGAAGACACAATGCTCGGTACGTGCTCAACGGGGAGTCCTACTGAGTGGAAGTGTGAATGGGGATAGGGAGCGCTCTCTAGAAGTGTTCCGAAGTCTATTGCCTCCGCCGGGGAGTGTCGAAACTTCCATTGGCGAGAGCGGCGACCGAGATTCACTGCCGGGAATCGCGACCAATGATACAAGCTCCGCGGCGACTCCTATGAACTCGACAATGTTGCTCAGCCCCGCCGCAACACCCGATTTGCTGACTCTGAAACTTCTATTGATGCTCGCGTGTGTATTCGCGTTCTATTGGACTTGTTTGGGAGGCGCGGCGTTTTCCCCCCTCAGAAGAACGGCGACGCCGGAGTTTCCCTGGCAGAAAGCAGCGCGAGCTTCGCATCCATCTATCTGACGAGAATGAAGACTAGGAAGGAGGTGCGGAGAACCAGAAAGCATCTATCCTCAGAACTCTCTTACCCGGGAGAGCTCGTACTCATTTTCGTCCCGTGGGTTCGGCCGGTGTTCGAGAGTAGGTCCAGAGTTCCAGGAGAGAGGTTCAGATCAAAATCATGGAACGCGTCTTGAAGCCTTCAAGGAGCTTCCCGCCGGCTGAGATTATTGAGAAAGCGTCTTGTTAGAGTAGAACATCATTGACTCGGTGTCCCGATAAAACTTTGATCTATGATGGTCGCTTTAAATCTAAATAATGGACTCGGGATAGCCTATCATCGACCATACTTTCGCTTTTCTCCTACTCTTTCCAAGCCTTCGTCGAGATTAGTCCGAAATTAGGTCAAAGCGTCTGTCGGATGGTGATGTATCCTGCGCGCCGGTCACCGGTCATGCTGAAATGTCAGAACGACGAAGGAAGGATGAAGGAATTCATTATGAGCTCTCGTTGTCGGCGTATTCCGTCACGACCCAGAAGCCAGAAGTCACGGTCCGAGGGTATTCAGGACGAGCCTTCCACGGAAATTCGTGCGATCTGTGGCGAGAACACTCGACTGGAAGACAGCAAACCTTAGTGGTCCGCTAGAGAAATGAAGACTTAGCGATTCCGGAAGCTGGCTCTTGAAAGTATTGCGGAGGGTGAATAATTCTTTTGATAGGGTACAATGATATGTGGTGAACATGACGACGAGCATGATCATATACAGCACGAAGCCTGATAATCGGGCTCTTTATTCGACCCGGCGATCGTGTTTACGTTGGACGGTAATCGAGTTTAGTTGCCGCGACCTTGCCAAAGTGCGATTCGACCTCGACCGAGTGTTCCCCAGCCAACTTGTGAACGAGCTCGCTCACCTCGATGAACAAACAGTGTTGCTACGAATATTCTGTAGGGAACTCGGGCCACAAAGATCTGCAGTCGATCATGTCCAATGACGGCGCGGCGTGTTGACGATTCGATCAATCGCGGACCGGCTGTCAAAGGGAGGTGGGGATGTAGCTTTTATTCCGTACTCACCTCCACGGTATTATTGGAATCGCGTCTACGAACTGCTCAAGCGAGCAATCGAGTTCGGTCGGGCCCTGCCTCGATTACTGTCAAAGATTCCCAGGAAACTCAGCATATCGAATACCTCGGGTAGATAGTCGATGTGGTGGAAAGCACCCTTGCCGCAATATATACTCGTCGAGAGAGAAGGAGGACGTAAGGGGAGGACATAAATAAAATTTCAGCTCGACTTATCTCGCAGCCGCAAGCTTCTTCCATCGCCGTGATGCAGGCTTTATTGCTCATCGTAGTAGGATCACGATGCACGCAGAAGCAGAATTCTGTATTTCTCGTAATGATCAGACCCTCAAAATCATTCCTGGAGAAAGCTCCGGAACATCTCACGCTGCGCCTCGCCGACGCTCATGATCTCATGATGCATCGAATGAATCTCCACATTTTCGGGATCCTCCCCAGCGGCGACCGAATCCCTCATGCCTGTAGCGGTTCCAAGTAGTTCTCCCAAACAAGCGGAGAACAGAATTTTACGCGTCTCACTGAAGAGCAGAGGAAAAGGGAATCAGGTCGAGAAACTTTCCGGTGGAGGAAGCTTCCTGTTTTCCTTGATGAGTTTCATTGCCAGCTTCATGGACTCGCCAGCTCATTTCGCACTTGGAACTTCCGTCAAATAACTACATACTCTACATATTCCGGTAGCTCTCTCTCCAGAGATGTTCTCCTCTTCTTATCCCAAGATGTGAGAGTCAACCGGGAATCCCTTGGCCCAACGTCTCGCGTACGATTGCGAATTCTAACCCCGGTGAGATCCAGAAGTCGGAAGGGGGGATAGCAGCTGGCAACGGTGGTCGAGTTTTTATCAATATCCGCCCCGCGATATGTTTCCCTTCACTTTGGAAATCCGCTCCGAGAAAGAGAGATGTCTTTTCGCCTGAACATTGTTTCGATACTGCCGTAGAAACCCACAGGACGCAGTGCGCTGTTTGTTCAGGAAAGGGAGGAACGTGCCGGTTCCAATAATCGATAATCGCTGTAGACATGCCACAGAGAATTTTTCCACCTGGCACTGACTCGAATCGGACCGTCGCCCCGCTCGACGCTCTCGAATGCTCCGTAGTTTCCAAGAATTCAGTCAGTTATCCCCCTGCCGACTTCATTCCGAGTGACTCCTATCCTCTCACCCATTGAGTCATGTCTGGGGAAAACATGTAGAGGGGAAAAGTTTGATGCTGGAAGAACGAGATCGCATACTCAAAATCGGACTGACGCCCGAACCTAGGGAAGGATGATGGAGTCTGGAAGCGGAAAGTCCCAAGACTCAAGAATAAGACTTCGTCGTAATCCCGAGATGCTTGGAATTCCGCAAGATGTGGCGCATCGCGAAGCGACTCCCGTTTCTGTTTATCTTGCAGCAGCGCGATAGAGGTTTTCCATCCTCCCCGTCTCTAGGCAGTGCTTCCGGAGAAGCTTAGCGACTCGATACATTTTCTGCGAATGAGGGTGAACTCGAGAGGATTAAAAGTGGCACGATAGGCTTTTCCTCTTCCCGTGACGCGGAGCATTATCTTATGACGTAGGTCGAAAGACATTAGCTCCTTGATGGGAACAAGGCCTCAAGGTATAGGATGCCTCACACTTCTTGCAGCCGGTGTCCATGGAGGCTTCGCGTCGTGTCTTCGTGTGTTTTTCGTTGTGCTCCGAAATCGACGGAAGGCGGCCGTCGTGAAGGAAAGTCCGAGGTTTTTCCGATATTGATCGCGTCGGTATCCACGCGACTGCACATGAGCATTTCCCCCGACGCGCTCCGCTCCCGAGCCAGTACGTAAGATCTAGCCTCAAGAGTTGCTTCTCTACTCACTTACGTGTATGCGGTTTCGAGTTGCGTTGGTCGATTCAAGGAGTGACCCGGCCTCACCGGGACCGCTTGTCCCGTCCCGTGTCGTATTGTGGTTCTGTAGATCGCGGAACAGTGACGGAACTCGTGTGTAAATTGCAAGGCCGCATGGTAGAAGGCGTCGAGTTCCTCCGCGAGAAAAACTGAGAGTGCTCGTGTGGGGTGTAGTTTATCTTTTGACGTGATCATTCAGATTTTTGTCACGCAGAGGTTTCCCCGCTCCTCCGCCGCGAATTCCAGCCATTTATAATAGTCACCCGCGGCGTCGCCCACACGATGGGAAAGATCTGGGAGCGGCTCATCTCGGACCTCAGAGACATTTTTCTGCTCTAGCGTTTCCGCCTTTTCTGTTTCAACATGCGCGTTGATATCAGGAGAGGAAGCAAACTCTAGCTTCCTCCACTTTCCCTCTGGTGGTCGATGGTCGATGGGACCAGGGGGCCGCGATGGACACATTTTCGGAGAAAATTCTGAGTTGCGATTTCGCGAGACTGGCCGCGGCCTCTGTCCCTAGAACTCTCCGGATTTTACCGGGGATATGAAGCTTAGACCCCGTAATGTGTGTATATGTACGGATGCCTTGACCGTATCCAATGAAGATCGCTCTCGGTGATCTTGATGGAGGGGTGGACGTTTCTGAGGACCGAATGCTGGGGCTTCGTTTAGAAAAGAAAACTCATTGCATTATCCACGAGGTCAGTACCGCGCGACTTTTGAAGATTTGAAGAGCTCTCACTGTGGCGCCGAGCGACAGAAAGAGCCTCAATACATGTTCACGTGTTCACAATTGAAGTAGCGACGACGGACGAGTCGATAAGTCTCGCGGAGAATCAGATTCCCGGCTGGAGCGATCGCTCCGGGGAATTATTTTCCCATCGCTGCGCGGTCGCGGTATAGGGGGAAACATGTGCGGGTATGTGCGAGATCATCTCTCGGTGTCTCGTTCGTCCGCGGAGCGTGTCGTCACAATGGTCAACGGAACTTCCGGAAGGATTGTCATTACCGTAAGTCATCCAACTCTTTTGAATTCACGGGCGACTTTTTCGCACTGAGGGGGCAGAAAGTCGCTGTTCAGGGGTCTCATGTATCGCGCAGCAGTAAACGTGCGTTCAACAGAGAAATAGGTTCGAAAATACCCTATTTGTATCCTGATTGTTGATAATAATTACTTATGGAGGAGATTCCCTGAGCAATGACGTCAGCCACCGAGAATGGTGATGAAATTTCCCGAACCTAGATCTCAGGATCCCGCGACTCTCAATCGATTGGAATATCATAGACTGGACGACGCAGAAGTACACGCCCCAGAATATTGCATCCACTGGCCTCCATAGGAATCGGTGGGCATTTCCAGAGAGTTCGTATTTTTTTATTGTTATTATTTTTTTTCCAAGGTCGATGCTTTAATTTCGTAACATTGTTATTCGTCAGCTTTCAGTCTGGGTTCTCCTCGAGGGGGAAATGCCCTGTTGGTGAGTTCCGCGTCGGCCAAGGAGCAGAGAAGAGAGTCAATGTCGTGATCTCGCGGGGCAGGCCTGGTGAACCCCCACCAATCAGAGAACGACCTCACGTTCTGCATAATCAATTCTATCTCATCCCATCCCACAAGTCAAGCTCTTGGATCAGATTCGAGCGTTTCGATATCCAGACCTGGAACCTCCCGTCATGTTCGCCGATGCGCTTCCTGATCACCCTTACACGTGTGGGATCATCCACCAGAGAATCGTCCTAGTCGAGGTTGGCATCAACTCCACTCCTGCTGGCCGCAACGTATCATTAATGCGATCATTTTTCTCTCGCGTCGCGCAGATGCAGTAGCACAGCTTCATAAAGCCTTAGCCGAAAGTTCGCACGCTTCGCAAATGTGTTGCTTCTGTGACACGGTCATGAACAACGTCGTGCATGTGCAGTTCGTCATTAGCAGCTTAATGACACCTCTGGCGTCTTCCGTCTGCTTAGTCATGCCAGGTTACTGGAGCGAGCCTCTTGGGCTTCTTGCTCTGAACCGATGTTGTCTCGGATCCGACATGCATGAGCCTCTTGAGCTCGAGGGAGTCCATCCCCGTCCGACAAGGCGATGAGCTTCTGGTGTTTTGCAACGGGACTCCACGTGCCAAGACCTAGGTGGAGAACTCCTCTCGACGCATTGAATCACGCGGCGTACTCGAGATCTTTTCGGGGGGAATCACCGTTGACACAATCGAAGCGAGAGGGGCAAGAATTCGGCGGGAAATCCCGCCATCCTTCAAAAAACTTGATTCTCGGTCCGGAGAAATTCAGGCCTGCGCAAAAACTGAAGCGGTGCCCGGGAACCTCTTCTAGAGCCACTGGGGCGGCGCAAGCGGGGAATCGCTCCATGAAGATTTGACAGAGCTCCCACAGCAAAGGGGAAGGGTGAGGTCTATTTGTAGATCGTTTCCTTTTTGTTATGCCAGTGCTAGGAACCCGAAAGAGAATAACTGAGTATGTGGACAACGTTCTCTAGGAGCGTCGCGAATGAACCCGATACGTGGGCCAACTGAGGAGCCTCCCATTCTATCGCCGGAAAGTTTTCTCAATGATTCCGCAAAGCGTCCCATGGAGAGTTTGGAATAGATTCTGAAAAGCTTCACTTTTTGTTGTTCATCTCATGGTTGCGAGAACAGGAGGAGCTCGGAGTCGGGCGCGGATGGGGGGGAAGTCACGTCAGCAGAACACCTCTCCGTGGTCTGGCTGAGTGAACCATCAGCCAAATTGGATTGCCTAAGGGCCGACTGATGATGTGGCTAAAGTTGAGAGTGATAGTGAGGAGCTCTCCTATGTAATGATCGAAGCAAAAATGCTCCCTCCCTCGTTCTCCGGTCGTCCCGTTCAGATTCCGATGTTGTCATTCAATCAAGGCGTTCCGCAAATTGTTTGTGTGCATTGGGAACATCCGTGTTCCACTCCAATTCAGGGTCTAATGATGTCTGTGGAGCGTTCAGTGGAAGCTTAATGGAGAGAGAGAGACAAGGAAGAGAGAGGAAACAATCATTTTGTCGTTCGGAGAGATTTGAGACTTGACTTCGTGATCGGCTCATTGAGTGGGAACGCTGTCACACACTCTGACAACATCTCCTCCTAGCTCCGGGAGATGCCAGACCGAGTGGTTTTCCGTGATGACCGATCCTGAATGGCTCCAACATTTGAGCCGTGTTGAGTTCTGAAGTCGGGACCTTTCTCGGAATCTCGGGATGCACTGAATAAAAAGTCGAGAGAAGCCTCGTACACTTCAGCCGACCGAAAAAGCGGATGAGCGAGCCGGAACGGTACGTTCGCTCTTCGCAGATAGAATTTCACGCCAATATGGCGCGTGTTTGCCAATATGCGCATAGAAATCTTCGAATATCGGACTTGATGAAGACACGCCAAACTTTCAGGAAAGCCTCAAACGTGACTCCCTGTGGGGCGGGGCAGTCGTCTGCAAGGAGAATCTCATCGGAGAGTTTTCAAATCTTGGAATGGAAGCAGGATTCGGAGCGAGTTCCGCACTGTCATGAAGCTTGATTATCGGTTGTCCGAAACACACACAAACAATCAGTCATGGCGCCAAACCTCCAGGATTCCGAGTACCTAATCCTGGACGAGAGACGGTTTTCAATCCCTAATAGTTCGATCTGTGCGTGGTGCTTGTCTTCCTTGTGTCTGTCTTGTAGAGGAATATGAATTCTGGCTTTTACAAGAGTGTTCCGCGGACCTGGGCATTGATTGGGATCCGTCTCAGACTCGAGCCAAGTCCTGTTCGGCAAAGTGAACAGTCTCGCGATCATCGGTCACTTACTCCGTCACCTATCACCTATCATTCAATAAATATCTACCTACCTCCTTCAACATCCCATCGGCAGAAATTGTGTGCCATAGATCACCGCGAAGGTGCGAGCAAACGAGATGTATCAGGAGCGCTCTGCAGAAGTTCCTTTCGCGAACCAGGAAAGACATTAACCGTCAGAAGAGCCTCTTGATGTTCACCGCGAGGGGATGAGCCAAAACGGAGCACCCCGTCCTCATTGAGGACGCCTAATATGAGTCCACTGTCGGATTTGGGGAAATATAGACTTGCATTCTCTGACGTCAGGTTTTCTACCGATCGGAGATTTACGTATTGTGCTGAGCGATTCCGTAAGTATCCGGCACTACGCCATGCTTGCAGAACTGATGCATTTTTCCAATTACTAGATACGAGTGCGTTGATACTGTTGAGGTTAGAATAGCTACCCTCATTCCTCGTGAGCAAAATGTTCAAAATGTTGTAAGCAAATGTTGGCGGTAGCGTACCAGATGTCGTCTGGGTTACGACCCCACACCCGGACGCTTGCAACCCCACGAGTTGCATGAGACTGGGAGAGGGTTCAGCTGACTTCACCCCCTAGATATATGAGATCACGCTAACCAGAATAAACTCACTGTGGTGTTCTTACACATCGATTCTGTACTACTCTGACTGCGTTCTCCTTGATCAACCTGAGTGCTGCGTCCTGAACCTGACCTTCGCAACCATTTAGGAACAACAGATACATATCATAGATCATCTTCCTGAGCGTTGATCTGTCTTCGATGTCCTATTTTTGACCGATCCTACCCAGCCAGGCTTGAATCTTCAGCGATAGCGATCGTAATCTGTCTACATATATACAGCTCCATCTCACGTTCCTGACGGATCAAAATGACTTTGGCGGATATCGATTCCGGGACGAAGTCTATGCTCGACGCACGGCATGGATACCTTATCGAAATCATGGATCACTTGCCACAAATCGCAAGAAAATTCGGGCCTTGAGTCAGAGTCATGGAACTCTAACGTGGATCCTATCCTCGGGCAATGTCGAATGGAAAGATGGTCGAGCGAATAGCATCAAGGACCGAACGAAGGGAAGGAAGATCGGCCATCCCGGAACCGAGGTAAGGGCTCAGCCGTAGTAAAATTCCAATGCACTCCTGAGTGTCCAATCGGAGTCGCCCATCGTCTGGCCGACAGTCCGGGGAGCGAGCACAGAATGGGCATTGGCAATAGATGAAAGCGAACAGCCCGTCGGGTGAGAACAGCATGTCTCTGGCCAAGTGTCTGATGAACAACCTGAGCGCCGCCCGTCCTAATGAAAAAAACTCAATGAGCTTCTCGCGTGTCGAGAAGCGACGGGAAAAGGTAGCGGGAGACCGGGTATAGGGAGAGGATGGAGGAATGACAACCGAACTCAAATACCAGGAATCTACGGAAGGAGTCGACCCGAATCGACCATGGCGCGTCATCTCTCGGAGCAGTGTCTCCGAACTTCTTCAGTCTCTCGTACCCACTTGGAGAAGTCGGGACTTTGAGCTAACTTTGAGCAGGCTCCGGATATGACTAGACTCATCCGCGCATTCCAGAATCCAGTCATTCGTCCTCGTAAGATACCTAGATCGATGACACGTTCGAGAAAGTGTGAGGAACTGTACTAGCGGATGCCTCCAGCCGCGGATCCCAAGACAGACCGTATCATGCAATGGAGCGGGATATTCCTGATCTCCTTCCAGCGTCGCGGAACCTCCGGAGAATGTCGTCGTGGACGTTACACAGGACACACACGGAAACAGAGTCCGGCCCGGCGGACTTGGGGTTCCTCTAGAAGGCTGATCGCGTCTCTCGGACTTCTAGGGCTCTGTGGAAGCCTTTCAGAGGACCACTCCTAGGAGGCCTACTATTCACGTCTGGCGGCGTCCCGTTCCGTACCGAGTAGGCCTCTCCTCATTGCTCAAAGAGTTTGTCCCCCCCAGATATAATTCAAGCTTGCCCCAGTCTTCTCATACCACGGATGGTGATGTGCGTCGTTGGGGTTGCCGAATCTTGTATGCATCTCCGTGATGATAGGTTCGGAAGATTTCAATGCGAAGACTCCATGACGTAATGGTTTCCAATATCCCCCGTTCGTGTCTGTGTTTAATAGAAAACCTCTCCATCACACCGTCGATTTTTTACGAAGCTCACAGTGGAAACGAGGATGCATCCCGCGTTGGGAATGAGGCGACGAAACAAAGACCGGAACACATGAAAGCGGCGGTGCACGTGGAAGCGGATTCTCCGTATTTCTTTTTGGGCTGGCTCGATGCTCTGACAGTCAGGACCCGGGTAGAGCGAGGAATCTCGGGATCACGCTCGTTCGGTTTCCATTTGTCCATCGAAGGGCTGAGCTGGGCTCAAGAGCTTTTACTTTACTTTACCGAGGGAGAACGGTCCGAACGAGGTAAGAGCTTCTCTCCCGGCCCGAGTTCCGGGTCGAGTCATCAAGAATAAAAATAAAAATGTGAAGCACGGAACCCACGAGAGAAATTGCGAAAACCCGGTGCTCTAACGGGGAGAACCGATCTCGCTTAAAAATGCTCCGGTGACAGGGTCTCGCACGTCTTCGCGAATTCCAATATCGCTCAGATCGTAAGCTCATTGATCATACGCAGCGATTCCAATGAATCTCTGGCTGCTCTCTGCGTGCTGTCATTACTTCTGTGAGCTTTTGAGCGGGAAAAATCGAAGCCAGCTTCCAAACATACCATTATCAGGAATAAATTTCGAGTAAGTAACGATTGATCCGCGGAGATGGATTGGCGCAACGTGCCCGCTCTGAAATCTATGTGAAGGCTCATGAACGGTGCCGCGGTCACGTAGGTGACGAATGGTGCGCACACTCAGATTCACTTTGAATACGCTCCGGAGTTTGTACGCTGTCAGTGTCAGCTTGGCATTCGCGCCGGAGGCAGAGCGGGGGAAGGGGCCGGTCCGCTTCGAACATGAATGCTCTGGGGACATCAAAACACACCTAGACCAATAGCGATCTATGGTCCGGAGGAGAGTCTATTTTGAATTCGAATTCTATTCCTCGGGTTATTCGCGGAAGTCCCATCCCGATATCTATTGACTTGGGCGATTTGAAATATCATCGTCATCGCAAACATAACTGAGAGCCCGGACCTTGACTGAATGCTCGAGTCCGGAAAAATATGAGAAGTACAGAGGATGCTTCGGGATCCTCATCTATTCGATCCCGCTCTATATTGGGACCTCCTCCTCGAGATGCCTACTCGTCTTATCGGGCTTCACGTGGGGGTTCATCATTTTTCATCACCCTACACGTACCTTTGGCAGTATAGATTCAGAGAAATTCTGTTTTTCCCCTTCCTCCCCAGGCAGGGAGCTTGAGCTCTGCTGCGATCAATAGCGAATCTATTCCCGACCCCTAGAGAAGGAATGCCGTCCCAGTACATCGTCAAGTCTCTCTGCTAGAATGCCTTGTGCTCAGAATCGTCAAACGATTTTGTCACCGTGATGTCGGAGCATCGTCATCGATTCATGGATTGTCGTGCCCTCGTGGAATAATCGTCGGCTGAGCTCGTCCTTCTCGTCCAATTAATGGTACCGTATCCGGATCAATCACCTAGTGAATTCTGAAGTTTGCTCAATTCCGATGATAGGAGTAGGACAGTGGTTCCCAACCTTTTTCTTCCACGGAACCCCTAGGGGTTCCGCAGGGGTTCCGCGTGGTCCGCCACGGAACCCAAGGGTTCCGTGGAACCCCGCTTGGGAACCTCTGGAGTAGGAGATCGTCAGCGAAAGACGCAAACTGCTCCTTGAGGGTATTTTCCAGCTTCGGCCCGATACCAACGCTGCCCTTCGGAAAAGGGTTTACAGTCACGCAATCTAACAAAAGCGGAGGAACACAATTAGCGGATGTCGCTCGCTCACGAGATTGAATATACGAGTTTCGCTCATCAGAGGAATTACCGCAAGAAAAGCTGCGACTGTTGCTCTTTGACTGCGAGTTTCGTGGCGCATCGACAGACCTTCGCTTTCGTCTCTCGTTCCGATCCTTTTTCTTGTTGCCGCCGACTCGTTCTTTCATTCGTTCACTCGATGGACGAGGAAAGATTCGATTTAGCCGGGCCGACTCCCCCACGGAGTGGGAGGGGAGAGCGACCAATACATCCTCTCGATGGCCTGCGCTACGTCGTCGCGACGGTCGGTTACTTTGTAGGCTGGTCGAATAGTGACTTTAAGCGAACGCTCGGGCAGGGAGACAGAGAGACTCGGTACATCCGCGAGAGCACCGAGGAGATGGCTCGTCAGGTGTGTGGAGGCGAACTAACGAGGAGTGCCGGAGAGTTTTTCGGTTCGGTGCCTCCATCGGCGTAGGCGAGATAGGTACGAAATTCATGAGTGGCCGATGTGAAAGTTCAATCTGCATTTTGTTCCTCCTGACGACCAATCTTAAATCACTCAGTCAGACGACAAATGGATTTTTTGACATAGAATCTCATTCTGTAATGAATGTTCGGTGAATGGACTTAGCATTCGCACGGGAGGAATAATTCGATAAACCCAACTCAGCCGATCACATGGAGGTCTGAACAGGCGTTGCATAGAAAGACAAAAACACGATTTCCGGTGGTTCACGGAACGAAATCGTGAAAGCTCGAAGGCGTCATCGATGTTTCGGATAGAATAATAGGCTCCGAGAGAAAGATCTTCTTTACGTTTCCAGCTGAGCATTCATTTCTGACGCCGCGTCGGGTCATCGTGGGCGTTCGAATTTTTCTAGCGGCGTTCATTGATTCCTCATGTCAAATGGAGCAATGAGTCTGGTGAGGACAGTCTCGGGGCTAGAAGAAACTCACTCGATCGCTCGATAAGAGCCCTGTAATGAATTGCACGCGTGACATATGAGCCACCCGCATGTCTCAGATGTCTGTGTTACCGAAGCCAAGTCTCAGTTTCACTCGCCTTACCGCAGAATCGGCCGCTGGACGTGGACTGAGTGGGGGTTTATGAGTGATTTCATTGTTGTTCCTTACCCAACATAATCGCACTCGATCCGCCCACTCGGAAGATTACCTTTCGTGCACGCAATCCTTCTTCGAAGAAACTGTACTACGGATCAATTACGACGCCACTACCTGAGTCATTTACCCAACGATAGCGTAGCAGCTGGAGAGAGGAATAAGAAACCGAGTCCAACATCACAGCGCGGGGATAGTCCGCCGGAATCTTCCAGTTGAATTGCCGATTTCCGGGCGGTGATATTTCGGGAGCAGGGCCGTGGGCTTCAAACGTGGTACGTGACGTTGAGCAGTGGGACAATCTGAGGACGGACTCAGAGTTGGTGTATGAGAGGGCTATTCGGGTTCGGAAGAAAGAAAAATTGTCAAAGGATAAGGGAACTGTCGGGGACCTTTCAAGAGTCAATGCAAGCGCCAGATATGGTCGGCTCGCAGAGATCGAGGCAAAAGCGAACTTTCTTGTTCATGTCAGAACGCTTTCCTCTAGACGTCATCCACATCGTTGAAGCTCCCGCCGAACCTCTTATGGGAGCAGTCGAACACGCCTATTCCAACATTCGCTCAGAGAGGGATCCAGCCTCATGCGAGCATGGCAGAAAGTCAGTGAGCGATTAGCGCGAGACCGAGTGCTACGTCGGGAGTCGATTGCTCTCAGAAGGTAAGCAGGCCACCGGATTCGAGGAGGCCCCTGCGTTTGTGGCATTTGAATTTGCTGTTTTTCGAGCCTACCTCGAACGTGATCTCGCATGCTCGAGCACGTCGTGTTATTGCGCGAGTCGAACTGGGGTAAGCCGAAGTACTGACAAGATACGGAATGAGCAATTCGCGTAAAAGAGCAGTCTCTCAGAGGTGGCTTTGCATATCGGGAATTGTCCTGAATGAAGGCTGAATTTCTCACCACTCTTCGGACGTTGGGCATTGAATCGCATTTGTTCACGGAAATGAAGGGGAGAAGTCTTTGTCCCGCTGCTTTTTCTAGGAGAGGCGATCCGGGAAACTCGAATTCACGACTTTCTCTCCCCTCGGACGATACGCCGGACATATGTGTAAGAGAATTCTCACGTTTTCCAAGCTATTCGAAGCGAGCAATCAGCTGAGGTATGACGAAACTCGCACGGAGAAGCTAATGTCCTCCTAGTTGATCACGACGAATTAGACGGACCGATCCGACATGAGATAAAATGAAAACGATCGCGAATTATTTTCTGAGGGATACCGATTCCCTATCCGAAGAGCCCCCCGGTCCAAAATTTGATGAATGTGTTCAATCTCCGGTGTATATTGCTCTCATCCTGCCACTGGGGACCGAATCTATCCCCGGCAGAAACCTCGATGTCGCTAGTTGTGGCCATCCGTGCGAGTTCGCAGGAACGGCTTTGAAAAACAGCTACGGCTCGGTTCCGATGGACACGAAGCGGTTTTAGCAGATCATATCGCTTTGCTGTGACCTACGGTCTGGCAGCAAATAATGATCTGGGGCGTGCGCGCGCAGGCGGCGAATGTGACCAAGGTCGCTAGTAAGGAACTTGAATGCTCATGTGACAATCTCAACGAATCGCGATTCGTAAGTCAATACAATAAGGTTGTATCCCTGGCTTGTGGAGAACATACCTCGGCAAACGATCGTCCAGTCAGTCGCACAAAAACCTCCGTCGTAATCGTGCCGGAAACGGACAAATGAGACAACTAATCGCCCCTTGATTACGCAGATAGATGTTCAGTGCTCCATATAGGCATCCTCGTTCTTCCGGGCTGAGCCTTTGAAGCTGATTGGCTCCTAGGACAGATATTCTCTACGTCGGTCTCCAAGGGAGCCGGGGGAGCAAGGGCCTGAGTTTCTCACCTTGAAAAACTCGTGTCAAACTCGATTTGACAGGAACATGAGTAAGCTGACACGAGAATCGGGAGGGGAGACCTTGTCAATCTTGCCAAGCGTTCTACTCGGGAGCAGCTGGCACGATCAATCACTAAAGATGATTTTTTCTCGATCATTGTTGTTCTCCGATGTGACCTTCCGAATGGAGATAAACCAAAATCGGAGATACATGCTTCCAAGCAACAGTTTGAATGTGATTCGATAGATTCCGAATTGAATGAGTCTTGGAAAACAATTGACGCAATGCATCCGCCGCGGGAGGATTTATCAGCTACAAAAAATGCCCCCTCGGGAATCCACTCGACTCGGAGAAAGGAGCCGTCGATGGAGAAGGAAACGCAAGAGCTCCACACCCAGGCGTGAGATGAGGTTTCGCGGAGATGCAATCCCCCAGCCGGCTCAGAGTGACAACTATAGATGGATGCTTCCACCGCACACGATGACTCCCTATAGTTACCACCCGGGAGATGCTCCCCACCTCTCGCGTTCTCACGCTACGTACTATTAGCGAGACGCCTCTCCGAGTCGTCTCCACAAGACTTGCTCTCGTGGTCTTTTGTGTTTCTCGCAATCCGCTTCGGGGACGATAACCCTGATATAATCGGAGGAATCTCCTCTTCCTAATTCCAACAGGGGATAGTAATCGCATGGAACAGCTGAATATGTAGATACAAATCTTCTTCAATCCTAATGAATGGAAGGCACCTCCTCCGACGATGGAGAAACAACATGCGAGCTCGGAATCACTGTTCGCTTATCTCGGGAGGCAGGTACTTTTCGTTTGTGTCGACCGGTGGGTAGTGTCGCGCGTTGCCGGAGCAGCTGTCGTCGACGTCCGCGCTGCTGCTGTCGTATCGTCATTAAGGCATTCTTTACACCGAAAATGAAATATGATTGCGAGGCAAACCATCACCGTGCGGCGCGCTAAATATGTACAATGTCTCCCCAAGTCGACAATGAGCGTGACTGTAGCTGTTATCGGAGCATCGTCTCCTCTGAGGATCTCTGAATGAAGTTCTCTTCCCTCAACTTGACTGAAGCCGCTCAATTTCGAAGGAGAGTCGCCTCTGTTCTCCGGGACGGTTTTCGGGGCAATCTAATTGATAGATTCTGACGGGAATCCTCGTTGACGACAGCTCCACTCGGTGCCGGAATTTCTACCTTCCCGAACCTCAATTGTGCCGCTCCCGAAAGGGAGAGAGGTCTGGAACCTGCCGCCCCTCCATTTTTCTCCATCTCTCGCTGGACTGCCACAATGGCCAACCTCCAGTGCTCGTGTATGGAATTCACTTGAGCTTTGACCAAATGGAGGGAGATCCCGGTAGACTCGGATCGTGTTCGACGCAGAGCACAGCTAATCGCGGGCCAGATTCTGTACCGTCAGTCCCGGGCGCGGTCAGAGCGCTAGGCCACCGTCTTCGGTTGCATTCGCCAGTGGGATTATTCTCGGAACTATCACATAGAACCACAAGCCTGATCGTTATCGTCATTGTCGGGGACGATCGATAGCGGCAGAAACGCAACAGATGTAGCTCAGCGTCGATCGACAAGGGGAGACAAGCGATTCAGGACACAATGGAGACGATCAGCGTCTTTGGTGCAGCTTCAGCAGGTTCCATCGTTGGACAGGAGCCCAACCCCACATGTTTCGGGTCTGCCTCGTTGATGGAGGATTTCCGTTCGCGTCTATTCCAGTTTCGATGCGCCTTTGCCACGTGGAATCTATGTGTGATCAGACGCTCCATGTCGGGGAAGGAGAGCCCGCTTTTCAGGCGTTATTTCCGACAGGTTCTTTGACAGCCCGAAATGCTCGTAATGTGTCACCGAACAAAAGCCGAATGCAGCTCCGGCTTACAGTTAGAAAGGGTCACGGACGGATCCAAGCAAATTATTCGAGCCAGAGACCGGCGATACAGTTTCTCTTCTGTCTCTCCTAAATGAATATTTCCAAAATATATTTCTAGTCCGGGATCTCTCCCGGTCGAGACCACGGAGTCGGATGAAGGAGTCCATCTCAAGTCGTCTCGACAGGATAAGTCAGTAGGTCATGCGCACCAGAAGACTCCGAGGAATTCTGGTCTCGATCCGAATATGACACGCTGGGAGACTCGAGAGATCATCTGTAAAAGCCAATAGAATATCGCATGATGGTTCTGCACGATTTAAAGCGGTTTGCTTCTCAGAGATCTGCATACTCTCCGAAAGCCTCACCCAAGTCATCGTCAGTTGCGAGCCGTGAGATCGAGAAAGGCGCTCCAAGGGGTCTTTGACTCGCTTTGCCGACGGCGAACTTCTTCTTGGGACGCTGTCTCTCCTGAACGACGACCCGATTCATTGGAGTTCCCAGGAACGATAACAATTCGTTCTGCGAACGAACACCCGTAGCGTGCCGCACTTCCGACCGAACTCAAACAAAATCTGCCGTAAGTCCAGAGACCACTCACGTGTCGATTTGAAGCTAAATGAAGCGTGACATACATAAAGCCACTTCTCACTCGTGTCAACGAGCTCCCGGGGGAACTTTTTCCCTCCACAAGTCCAAACTTTCGCCCTATCTTGTCCAGAAAGCTTCACATCGACAGTCAATTCCCGTCTTAGAATTTTCGATTCCTTCCAAGTTCACATCTCGACGGTTTGCTCCGAAACCGGGTAACGATTTATTTCCAATCGGCATTGAACAATTTTTCAAAACTGAGGACGAGTGTCTCCTGGACCGGAGAGTTTAAAATCGGAGCTCGGAGAAGAGCGAGATCCGAAAACCCGTCAACTCTGAGCGGGCAACAATCCCGCGAACGGCCCTCGCCGAACAATCCTCGAGAAGTTCGGAACGAGTCCAACAGGTTCGGGAAACACAGAAAATGATTTCCAGGGGCGCTTCCCGAGATGAGCATATGCAATGACTTCGGCGGGGCGCGGAGAAGCCGTTCAGATGATCGACCGAAGAGACGGCAGACAGATTAAGGAACAGGACGAGTGGCCCGCACCTCGAAGCCTTCCCGCTGGCGAGAAGGCGAATGACCAGGAGACAGACAGGCTGCCACTCTCGCAGCGACCCATCTGGGGTGTGCATGCAAATTGCGGCGCAAATTGTGCGTTATCTTTGGGCGACGAGCCGGGTCAGACAGGCGGAGCGGGGTCTCTGTGTAGATGTTTGTGATAATTCATCTGATCTGATAAGGCTAATTCCCTCAGACACTCCGACAACGAGCGATCGGGTGGAGGCGATCGTAATTTCTACGCATGGAGGATCCCGGGGACCCGACTACCGGCCAGCCGCCGAGTCGAAAGGAACGCTCTCAGTGTTGGACATGATGACCATCAGCTTGCTCCGCCGAGTCGAGGATCGAAAAGTCCGGGCAGTATCCCAATTACTATGGGAGTCGGGATCATCGTCAGGTATAACCTAGTGTAAAACACAGCGGAGCTCCGATCCGTTGCGAATTTATTCAGAGACCAGAGGTTTGAGCAGGAATGTATTAGTTTTAGAATTCTTGCACGTGTGTATGTATATGTGTCAGATTCGGGCGGCGAGCTTGTAGTATAGTGTGTCTGCATACCAACTAGGACAAATATTCGACTTCCCTTGAAATAGACATCCGACCTACTATCGCGCCGGAGCCCTTATTCTCGAACGTTGAAAACCGTCACTTCTTTCCTGATGCAACACAAGATGTCGCGGACGTTCAAGAGCGACCAGATTTCCCTGGTCGACGTAGAATGCGCAATGTTCAGGTGTGCTTTCGAGAGAGAGGCAATGATCTGAAAATTCCACGATGGAGACTGACAAAATACCTGTTACGGAGCCCCAAGTCTGAACTGGCATCAGAAAGCGCTGAAAACTCTCACCATCCACTGATCTGACCTCCCTGCCAGCAGCGTAGTGTTGCGAGAAGTCTATCAAAAACTTCGGCCCTTCACGGCTGCGGGATTCTCTTTCAATCGTTCTAAACACCACTTCCTGCCCGGAACCGCGTTTCGGCTCCCTGCCTTCTCGAACATGCGTCCACCTCCATAATAGACCAGACTGATATGATAATTAATCACAATTCATAAATCATCCGTTCCTCTCACGGAATAATCCTCGGAGCCGCTCGCCCATGCGATCACACTCACCAATTCATCCATCGAAACGAAATCGGAGCCAGGAGCGAATCGGTAGGCAAGCCACACCCGGACGGAAAATGTTCGTATGAGTGGTCTCAGATGACAATTTCGAAATACATCACATACCTAACTATACAGGCGATCTGACTGCGGAATCCAATGACTCCGAAGATGAGCGTAGGAACCAATGCACGACGACGTGTTGAAGAGCGATTCACTCAACACGAGAGCAGTATGCCGTAATGATTGAATGCATGCGCCGCGGAAATATCACGTTTACGAGCGACAGCGCTCTGCGGGATCCGACGGCGCGATAAAGCGGACGCCGCGCGGATGAGACCCCGCTGACGAATACGTGGGTGATGGATCTATCTCGAGCCTGCACAAAAATCGCCATTAACGCGGCGGGGTCCGTCGGTTTGTCTCCCGCGAGCAAGAATCTCACGCATCTAATTTGGGGAAAAAATCCTTGGCAAAAAATCGACTTCATCATTTTTCATCCCTGTGTCCACACCGGTGTGACCACGGAGCCTCATCAGAGATCCGCAGATACGGAGGATGAGGATATCGTATGCCGCAGAACTCCTCGCGAATCCAGACAGCCACCCTCATCCAGTCAGGAGACTTTATACCTCAAACTCAATGCTTGAAACGACAGCGAAGCTCAGCATTCGACGTGAGAACGCTGTGAAGGCTCTCGCTAAATGAGTAACCGATGTTTCCGCCGCCGAATTCCACAATCGGTCTATACCGGGTGGCGATCTACGAGCTCGGATTGAGACATTCGTTCATACGGTCGCGATTCGCCGGGAACGATAATCCTGAAACATTCCGACGCCGAGGGGTTCTCGCGTACGTCATGTACCTTCGCGCAGAAAGATGAGCACACCTGTGCTGGACGAACCACGCCGGAGACGACGCTCGGTTCCGTGGAAATTGTTTTCCGGAAGGATATTCCCAAAAAAAAACTAATGATGTCGAGAGTCTGATCCCTGAGAGGAGTTCTGCATCTCATGCAAGTCAGGAATTTCCGGCGCATGATCCGTTCGGATTCTTCGAGTGGAAGGAGGACACGCGAAAATCGTATTGAAAAATATCTCACGCTTTATTCGGAATGCTTGCTTCACCATGTTTGTTCAAAATGGTCCGTCGATCAGTACGCGGGTCCCGATGTCGCTGACGAAAATTGCTTTGCAGATCCGGCCTTGATAAAAATATATTTAGGTACATCTATAACGATGGCTCGTGGACGCGATAACCTCGTCAGGGAGACTTCTGGCGACCGGGCCAACGGATTCGACATCTCCGGTACCGAGCTCTGCTTCTGAATACCGGTCCCTGCGCCGGCTCCCCGTTGGCGTACCTCTTGAGCAGAAGAGTGATCAAAACATTCGACAGGAACATGAGAATGTCCTCCGTTCTGGAGCCGATAGATGGTCACTTCAAAGGGTTGCGCTTTCGGGCGGCCCACGCACTGATCGCGCTTTCTGTTACCGGTTGACGAACGAAGCAAATGCCATTATACAAGATGCCATGAAAACTGCAACATGTTTCCCCAACAGCAGATGCTCGCGTCCTGGAACGAAACTTTGGGTCAAGGAGATTGTGTGCCGGCGTTGCAGCATCGCTTCTATGAAAGCTCGAAGGAATTGGAGACCGCCGTATAAACTGAATATAAACTGGACATTATGACGTGGATTCATCTTCGCTTCGGGCTCTGTGCAACATAGGAAATAACAGACGGGGTAAGGTACATACATGAGATGCGACTCGAGCCGTATATAGCTCGATGAAGATAGCCAGTCAGGTCGAAATTAATGTTTGGTCCGAAGTCCCGCAACAAACAAAGACAAGCACGATGTAGCGGGAAAGATAGCAGAGACAGATAATAACAAGAGCGAACTTGGGTGAACTAGTATCTGTCTATTGTCTTCGTTCGGAGCTCTAGACGGTTTGCGTTGCCCGCAAAGCAGTCGCTCCGCCTGTGGGAGGAATACAAGGACGTACCCAGAGCAAACGAGCTGGCCAGAGGAGCACTCCGAGGATTAAGAACAACAACTTTCTCTCTAGCCGTCCACAGGCGGCGTCCCCTCTTGTCCACGGTCTCTATCCGAAGTCGGATCTTTTCAAGTTGCCGATATCGAGCTGTGCGGATTTTCACTCTTGGTTCCGTCGAGGTTATGTTCAATAGCAGGCGTCCCTGATCTGGAAAAAGTTTAACTCCGTTCCCGCGACTCTTCAAAGAATTCCTGCATCTAATACCAGACGTCATATGGATAACCGCGGCTGTTCAATACGGAAGCGGAGCTCTTTGAAGTCTCCTTTCAGAACCGTACTATCGGCGCCGAGCATTTCCCATTCACGGAGAATGCCAAACGAAATGAGAGGAAATCACGCGCTCCTTACCGTCTTGGAGCTGGATCACGAAAAATACGTCGGGTATGTTATTCTCGAGAGCCGTCGCGCAAGTCACGATTAATTGCTCGCCTGACTCGAACTCTTCGCTCCACGATACCGCACAGCCGTCCCCTTCATCCGACTGACTATCGAAGGCTCTCGCGGCGAGGTCTCTCGCAACATACGAATATGCGCACGGATCGGTCTGCATTCCTATAGAGTTCCGAGCTCGACATTCCAGTCGGAAGCCTGCTGACGAGGACGATGCGAACTGTTCCTGAGGGATCTCTATGAGTGAGACCGTTGCGTTGAGAGATGAGATTCGTTTCTGAATATTGAGCCTTTCGCCGGCATTGTCAAACATATCCCATTCGAACTCCGCGGGTTCTTCTGAGCTCACTTGACAGACAAAGCTCATGAGAGACATGTCCAAGCTTTCGCGACTTATGACCGGCTCTATTGAGACGCATCGGGGTCGGTCTGCATTAGGACAATGACGGACGTTAGGTCGCATTCTGTGCGAAGAAAATCCCTAAATCTCGAACCGTTTCGAATTTCGGACACGTTACGCTTTTTTTTCTCTCCAACCACGGTCGAAAGTCCCGGAAAACGACGGCGTAGGAAGTCGGGGAACTGGCGGACTTACATTTCACTTTCAGCTGCGTCAAGCCGCTGCTGGAGTTGCCGAGAATGTTCGCCACTGAGCAAGAATAGGCTCCGGAATCCGATGATTTAGCACCTTTCAAGATGAGATGCGGACCCGTGGTCATGGGAACCAAATATTCCGGCATGAGCTTCCTGTTGTGGTACCTTCGGATAGAATCGCGGAAAAGTTAATCAGATAGGCCCCGTTCCCCCCCCCCTCGGAAGAGGCGACAAGACATGATTTGATCCGTAGAGCGATTAACCAAAGTCCGGACCCTCAGCGTCCGGCTCTCAAGCCCATTTCTGGGGCTCGAAGATCATGAACTAAAGCGTTCCGCCTCGAAGTTAGAGAAGCGCGGGGGCGAACATCGCATAATTCAATTTGGAACGAACTGAGGTTCTGCTCCGCTGGCTGCTCCGCGTCCGTAGCGGTGTTTTGTGAATCTCACAGGGTGCCTCCGAGTTGTGAATAAGCGACGAGCACCACTCTGTTTAGCATCGGCCCACAGGCACGAGAAAGAAGTTTTATATCCAAGACTTTTGATCAGAACTCCGCGCCTCATCAAACACCTACGAGCGAACAAGCGAGCGAGAGAGCAAGTTCCGGTCTAGCCCTCAGAGATATGTTGTACACGGAGCCCTCATCATATATAATTAAAGAAAAGATTCCAGCACGCGCTGCTTCGAGTCGAACGCTTACCACAGGACGGTGTGAGGTTCCGGATTAGCCTTGAACTCGCACTCGAGGTATACATCATCACCTTCACTCACGGCGAGACTCTCGTAGCCCAGGATGCTGAGGCGAACTTCTGGCGAATCTGTGAGCGGAATCATGAATTATTCTTCGACCCACGATGGCATAACTCCTACAGGCGCGAACCTCCCAGCTGACTGACTGAGCGGAGTCCCGCAAGCAAGTAGGTTTATTGGGAGCCGCAGTCGCCCGCACTGATTTTCCTTGAGCATGCCTTGCCCGCCTGGATCGTGTGATCAAACATGCTCCGCTCGGAAAAGGAGATAGTATCCATGATGGGAGGCCTTTTCAGAACCCATCGTCTTGCCGAAAAAAATCGGAAATTGATGAAACATATAGATATGCCAATTCAATGAGGGCCTCCCTGATGGGGGACCGTTTCCAAGCGGGAATAGTGTGGGTAGGCGAATGAACATATTCCTGAATGATAGCGCATCTCATCACACCCCCATGACGGCTTTGATGAGTAGCTTCGGTCGCCCCGTCCCTTCCGCCGGATGAGAGCATTCTGGGATGCAAGAGACTATGTATGTGTTCCCTCCGAGGCGAGAAAAGATATAGAACGCATGGAATCGCCCTCGAGATCCGCTCCAAGCCCCCGGCGCTGACCACCGGCTCCGGAACGATGCCGGTGAGACTGTCGATTCGAACTTCTGAATCCGCTCCCGTCGACAGTCAGTCAAGCAGGGCCTTCTCGCGCGTCCCGGTGATTCTCTGAAGCTCTGAACAGTCGGACGTCCTACTCACGGTAGATGTTGAGTCTCGTGGATGCGACTCGCACGTACGCCGACACCGTGGGGTGTCGAGCGACGCATTCGAGCTGCTTGCCTTGGTATTCCCTGCGAGCGGTTAGCATCAAGACGCTTGATGTTTGCGTGTCACCGTCGTCATAGAAAAACGGCTCCAGAAGTTGACCGTCGATAAGCCACGAGAGGATCGCTGGAGGTCAGGAACCGTACGCCTTGCAATGGAACTCGCCGGTAGAGTTTTCGGTGATGCCAATCTGATCCCGGGGAACGCTATTCAACTCGATACGCTCGGTGGGAACTGCAGGAAGATCAAGGACTTATCAGGATGATGATCCCGCGCACGTTCCTCGAGTGAAGCGCCGTTTCCGATACTCACGATTCATTGCGATTGTGACCGATACTCTGGATACCATCGACTCGATCGGAACTTGCTGAACTATACACGTGATATTCCTGTTCAGATCTTCTCTCCGCAGAAAACGTAGAACGGCTGTGCTTCTTATCCATCCCTCGTCTCCGGGAGTCATGTCTGACTTTTCCCGTTTCTCGGTCATCATCAGTTCGCCGTAGTCCCATCGTATCGTCGGCGCAGGTATCCCTTGCCGGACTCGACAAGTGAGCCGAAGACTTTCGTTTATATTCAAAGGTCCAATCTTGCCTTCAATACGCTGGCCAGCTGCGTCGATTATCTCGGGATCACCAGACGGCACTAGGTGAAAGATTGAGAACTTTGTGGATGCTGGACAGCTTAGACGAGAAAGCAGGCTGGCAAGCAATCCCAAAGTGTCTATCCATCGCGAGCAACATCGATGGATATGTTTCGCCGGGGGAGGACGATGGGCTCTTCAGCGGCTAAATATAGATTGCCACTTACCTGTGACAGTGAAATCGATGCTGTGATCTACTCGGGTTCCGTCAACGTGTCGCACCGAACAAATGTATAGATCGCTGTCGGCCGTGTCTATTCGCGCAATTTTCAGGAGTGCAGGCTGCCTGCCGAGGGAGAAGAAGCTTCGCCCCGTCCATTCATCGTGGGTTATGTGGTTCGGGGAGTCGAAAACGCCCCGACTCAGGCTGCGGCTTCCGTCCAGCCGGTAGATGACCATGTTCTGCAATTTCACGGGCCTGTTGAAGCAACTCGCCGTATTCCCCCATTTCTCCTCGTGGACGACGGGGAATTAGGGGGCGAGGTCGACACTCGTATTCGTCCAAATGACAGCGATCGATACCGGAAAATTGGATTGGTGGGAAGGGTTCTGGCCGTGAGCGAGATTCCTTTTACGCGCATTGGAAAAAAAGATTCAGAAGGGAGCTCACTTTTGAAAGTCTGCTCCACACGACTTCTTCGATGACTGACGCCTCGTAGAATCTCAAATCGCATGGAAGTGAAGCTTGTCCGTCGTCGATTGTTGCATAGACGTGATCTGTTCTGCCTGTCACTGAAAATACGATTACATCCCCGTTACAATCTGCTATTATCCTCCTCGGGGGACTTAGGGACTGCTGTTAGGGTCTGACGCTCCTGGGTCTCTTCCCGCTCCAGGTCACCCCGGCGGTGTCGTACCCGTAGGTTCCCATCGGCGGAGAAGATCATTTTCTCTGCGTGGACTGATATGAAGCTGCGAGCTCCATCGATTCCGAAATTTTCCTCGGGCCGCTCTATCCTGAGTTTGCCCGTAGGACACGGTGCTCTCCGATGCGTTTTCAGAACATCTGCCACGCCGTATGAAACGCCAGTATCCGAATAACAGCGCACCTGCCTCCGGTGCGACGGACGATAGAGGGTGGAAACGCATCATGCTTTCGAAAATAGGTGACCATACCTGAATCGAGAGTCACTGCGATCCATTATTTATGGGGCCAGGCGGACCCGGAAGAAGTATTTTGATCGAGCGAGGTGCGTCCCCGATTATTATCTGAATACCCCAGGTTGACGGCTCGGCGTCGCTCTATTCCTGCTCGTACTTGTCGCGTATGTGATGCAGTATCTCGGAATCGTTGGTCCGAATTCACGCGGGGGCCGGAGGATGTTGATCTGATTTCATCCGAGACCTCACGATAGGTCGGATGCAGGCTCACGGAAAATTCTCTAAAACCCCAACACACGTCAGACGCACAGCTGCCGGAATCGCCGGTCCAAGTATTCCTCCGTCAGGTCGGAGACGAAGTTATGCAAGCAGTGAGTTTTCCCGTATTCACCACCGCCGCGTCGAAAGCACCGATACCGGGCTGGCAGAGGAGCCAGTACGCTCGACTCGTTTGTGTGGAGGGAGTCCCTCCTGCTTTTGTCGTTATTAGGAGAGAGCTGCGGGCTCGCGTCACAACAAGACTCGAATTGCAAAACACGCTCCCCCGTCGAGATCCAGAGATCGTGGACGAAGCTAGGGACGAAAAATCACTCAGGGGGCACAGAAGGGCGCCACGTTCGACACATCCGGAGTTATGCAGTCTTCCCTCGATTTTTTCCTTCTCGAAGGAACCCCGACGATCTCACCGGACCTCCGACAGCATCAAGTCCCCGCAGCAATTTACCTTCGATCCAGAGCGTTCTTTGTCAGGATCTACTTCAAGCAGCGGCGGCTTGGCTAATGGTTCCTCAAAAGGTGTCGTAATGGACCCTCTGCCACGCATCCAATAATGATATTAAACCCACCGACCTCAGCGCGGTTGCGGCAAAGGTCCCGGGGGACCGTCTCAAAAATTGGTTTCACATCAGAGGTCGCTTGGGATATTCTGCGATCGGCCTCTCACGAGATTCCAGTAATTCTCATCAAATGTCTTCCAGATTCTTGAGGCAGTCGGCAGATGAACGTGAACACGAAGCCTACCGAGCCTCGAGTGATACCAGGGATCCCATTGTCACTCCCAACTGGTCCACGAACGGAGTAAAAATCGGAATATACAGCTATTGGGCTTCCCATGGACTCCTATAGGAATCCGAACTCGATGGTGAGCTCTTCTGAACGCAGGCCGACTGCCGCAACGAGATCTCCCGGGGCGAATCGTCTGAGTCGACGCGGGAATCGACGTGTCGCTCTGTATCTCAGGATTTTTTCCAGCTCTAAATCTCTGAGCCTATCCGATGAGCTGCCCGAGAACATCCGACGTGGAGCAGAGTTGACGTGGCGTGCATGTTCAAGACGGGACGTGAGCGCATCAAACGTTTCGGAAGGCGGAATTCTCTATTCTCCTCTCCTGTTCCTGCTTCGGAGCGCACGTCAATATCCGTCAGCTTTCACAAATAGAAACATATCATAAGCATCGGTCGACGGAGAGTCCGCAGCACTGGCGTCTGCTCAAACGCTGACCATTGCCGCGGGGATCGTTTCCCAATGGCAGGAACGCGGTATATTCGACCGGTATCGGCTCCCCGACGCAATCGGAGCTCGCTCTGAAGGTATATCAGGCGAGGATATACTTCGAGATTCACGATTACTGTGCTCGATTATCGCCTCGTTTTCTCGACGGAAGGCAGTGTTCTGAAGCACAAGTACTTACCTATCCTTCGAGGAAGGCATTTCGAGCATCTCGGTGCACTGAGGCTCCCGCTCCGCGCAAAAAAACGCTCAGACTCCGTCAGACGTCGCGAATCCTCTGGGTCAGAGCATTCAACCTTCCTCAAAGTTTCAGAATAATTCATCCTTTATCATCTCCCACGAGGATTTTCGCCGTGCTCTTATTTTCTCATCATAAAGACGTGGGAGCACATTCTGAGAGAGAGAGATACTCATCGAACTCAAGGTGATACGAGCGCGAGAGGGGGTCGACGGTCGACTCCTAACAAGATCCGCTTAAAAGCGAGGGCCAGATGTGAAAGTCGACCTAAATTCCGGCTTTGTTCATAGGCTCAGTGACGAAGCTGTGTCAGATGCAAGGAGATCTCTGATTTCCCTCCCGGGGTCGATGGGGAACCGGGTCACGCAAGGCTGATGGAGAGGAATCTCTCAAGAAATCGGGATAATCAAGTCGATAATGCGTGGGCCTCACCAAGACAAGATTCACATTCCCAGAGAGCGGTCAACATCCACAGGAGTCACTAAAAAATTATTCCGGTTGAGTGGACCTTCGATTAGCTCAGACAGGGGAGCGACTTCGCTTAGGCCCATGACTCGGACGCACAGAGTGCAATTTAGCTCAGAGAACTCTTTGTGGTGAATATACTTCCGCGCTAACAGACCACCCTGGTTGCCAGGGTAACACTTCGAGGGAGCCCTCGCTTCGAAGATTCCCATCTCTCTATTTATCTTCTTTCGGACTTCGAGGGAAATTCTCGAGAAGTGAGGAGGTTATGAGTTGTTTGAGATTCGAATTCGGTAACCTTTCTCAATTATTGCCTCCGCGGCGATACGAGTTCTTTTGTCAACTTCAGGGGACAAGAAAGAAGACCAGAAAATTAATCACGTTTCCTGGTTTTCTGGCGGTGACGAGTTGTCGAGGCAACTGTGGGTCGCGCACCTCAAAAGACATGAAGACAAATTCTCCGTTGGTCCACGATTCCCCATCTACTGCCCCGGCGGGGCTGGTGAGAACTCAAGTTTTTTGGAACAACATGAAGCCTGGCTTCGCTGTTTCCGATTATGCTCCCCCGTTGAGAGTGAATCACGCCCGCAATTCAATTCAGCGAGAGAGGCAGCGGAACGGGGGAAAAATGTGGTTCGGAGCAGCCCTGATCGAGAGGGAGTGAGGATGGAGTCGATCATCGTGAGGCACAGTTGGAAAAGCGACCGCGGGGCTCTTCTGGATTGAGTATTTCTGCTCCAATCAAGCCCCGGCAGCTTCCGCGGAATCTCGACGCAGCCGATAACAGTTCTATGAGTTTAAAAGAGAATCCAATAATCCCCGCGAATTCATTCTCCGCATGGTTCGCGAATGAGACTACCTGGACCCCATTGTTTTCTCAAATTTTATTCCGAGGGTTTCCAGTTGAATAGCGCTGCAAACGGGCGTCTGGATAGGAGCACTTCTTCTCTCGGATCGACAGGAACCGCTCGCCGACCGTCCGAGCGAAGTATCACCATGGCTCTCCAGATTCGTGCGTTCGAGTCATGAATTCTTCCTCGGTACTCCGAGTGCTCAATAAACAGAGAAGGTTGTTCCAGTTTAATCTTTATTCAAGCCCCTCCCCCTCCTGGGAAAAGTCCGGAAAGCCATGAGGTCCGCTGACGTGCCACTCTAATACTTAGCTCGGGCCTGAGCTCAGTTCATTGAGGCCATGCCCTCGACATACTCGATAGGACATGGCCCTGAGGTGCTCCACACAGATCTCCAAAGCTCGAGACCAGAGCACATTTATAATGTCTCCGAGTCCTGATCATCGTTCATGTGTTAACCATCGATTGGATCGGGAGACTGAAGCAGAGGAAAATATGTGGAAAAAACGCGCAGTTGTTCTGGGATATTCATGGATTGAATTTGACGCAGGTTCGTTCCTAGCCCCCCCATTAGTCAAGTTTTTTGTGTCTCCAAAGCCCATAATTAGCGTGGCAGGAGATGACGTGGTTTAACGTGACTCTGCGGACCTCTAAGAGCCCGAAGTCACTGTCAGTAACTCTGCGACGTTTCGGGCTCCTACCGGAGAGGACGCTTACGGAATCCGTAAGATGATCCTCGTCTCAAGCGACGACGTGACGTCAGAGTTACGTCGGCTCACTGGAGGCACGGGACCTCGGCACTAACAACAAGGATGATTAAGCGTTTCGCTCGTCAACGCTTCATTCTGGCTTCCGCCGATTCGAATACGCAGAATCCTGCTGATCGCTCCTGGAATCTGGAGACTCCAGGGCGCGGTGTCGGGGCCATCATCACGATACCGCTCATTTCGTGCGCCCTTGTTGTCGGCTCCACGGAGAGATTGCCCTCATTGAGATTCTCCGGGATTTCCGAAAAACTAAGCCAACCTCCCTCCCCCATGATGAGTGGGAAACACTTCATACGGAAAATCAATCACCGAGATACGCACGGGGACGCAACGGCAAGCTGAAGATTGGGTTGAAGCGTTACCAGGCGACCTGAGTGATCTGTTCAGCCCCAGATAATTTTATCCGCGCCTCTGTGCAGCCGTCAATCAACGTTGGCTAGACTCTGCGTCACCCGCAACAACTTCGTACCTACCTCCCGACGAAGCCCGTCCTCTGGAGAAACAGCGGGACGGCACAGACCAAGGAAAAACAATTCGGTTTAGACATCAGACATTCCGCCGGAGAGAAAGGAGGATGAGCGATCGCAGACAGCGAGCTCGGCCTATGACTCGCGACGTAGAATTTCCTCGAAGCGTCTCAGTGTAGAGTCTCCTTGATGTCGATCTCGAATAATTCAATACGCGGTCCGAATGAGATTTGCAGGAACGCCTTCGACGTCGTCATGTCGACAGCGCCGACAACCATGAGCGATCGAGGACGGATAGGAACGAATTCGCGGAGCAAGCACGGCGGCCGAACACGCATATGTATCCGTGATGAGAAAACACGGAACCTACGGGAGCCATCTGCGCCCCCTCTGAGAATCTCCAAGTAGAATAGTTTCGTCGATACAACGCGATTGATTCAGATCGGAGCGGGGGGGGGGCAACAATCCGCCGGCTCTCAATATTCGCTCGAGCTGTGTATGAGAGCGTCCTGTTCATTCAAAAGACGTTGACCGGAGGAACGTCGATGGGAGGGAAGGGAATAGGAATCAGGGCAATGAGAGGATGCGACTCGGGAATCCCTCTCTTAGAACTATGCGAGCTCGCTGAGAGTCTCATCCACGTCGCAGGAATCATCGATAGTTTTTGCAGGAGGTGAAGATCCCGCTGTTCCAGGATAGCTACTCGATTCGATTCCTGCGCTCCGTCGCGGTGGCGAATATCATATTCACAAGAGTGACAACTAAGAATAGAAATTCGAGAACTTTATCGAGAGGAAACGACTCTGGCAGACCTCGACAATGAGAGCTTAGCCGCGATGTCACCAGCTGGGCGGGATCAGGAGGAATGAGAATCCCGAGTGGGATTGGTCACGATTTCGCGAGCTCCAAGCTTCGGAGTAGCTATCCGGTTCAACGAGGACGTAGAAATCGGCGAGTTCCATTCAGCGCTTGGTTTTCCACCGAGTATCTATATTCGCTCAGTAGTTTGTAGGTATCTCTTGGGAGCAAGTCGCGAGCCATTGTCGGCGATCGCGTGGAATAAGTGAAACGGGATCCCCGCGAAGGCTCAGGCTGCAATGTCCATGCTCCTCCCATCCCGCTGGGATGGGGGAAGAATGGATGATGCAACTGACTGAGACTGGTTTCCAATATGGAGAGAGCGTCATCTTCGGGGAAAACGTATGTCGAAACTGTTCGGCTGGCGTCCCTCGACCGGTGACCTCCCGATTCCACTCCGAGTACCGCGGTCTCTTGCGACTGGCAACTCTGGAACGCTGAAGATCTTCTTTCGGATCATTTTTATCAGTTCAGTTTCTGGGAAACCAAGTTCTCGGGATCATCAATCACAAGTTCTCGGATCGCTCAGAGGGAAACAGGAGCATCGAACATCGACCGCAGCTAATCATGGGTGGAGCTATGAGTAAAGGTGCTAATTCTCAAACGATGAGTTTGACACACGAGGACTGGCGACGCAGGCGATTCGAAGTTCGCTCCGATCACTCACTCTGTCGATTAGAGCGAATTCGTCATCAGGACCATTCTCGATCGGGAACTCTGCGATAATTATTATTAGAGGAAGCGCATTGGCTACCGACGTTGTAGGAAATATCTTGATATCTCAAGTTTTTGAAAGACGAATCAGGTCTCGAGCCACAGAGAATTCGAATTTGATGTTCGTCGCTTGACAAGAGAAGGGCTCCCATTTCGTGTCCGTCACTCACGGCAGGTTGCCGCTTGATAAGAGTGGGGAAGCTCCGCCGCAGGAGCATTTACGGCTCTGGATGCCGCGTCGCTGCGGGAACACTCCACGGAAGCGCATGAAGTCTTCACGTCTGCGTGCATGTTTGTGAGTTTAGTGGACGCTCGCGCGTGACTGACGAAGAGCACGAAATATTCAAGCGTGAGCGTTTTCGCGTCTTTCGTTAGCGCGAGTAAGTATGTTCGTGCCTGTATATACATTCCGGTCGTAAATGTTGTCACTAAACGGTCATGTTCCTACGTAACTACTTGGCAGTAAAGATGCGAGAGATAAGATAAAACCCCGTGCGGAGCACAACACGCTAAAAGAAATCACAGGGTGCACTGCAAATCAACTCAGAGAACATTTTGACATCCGCCGCAATCTCTTCCCGCACGGTTCACGAAGATGAACGATGGATGTACCTCGGCATGAGTGACACGCTGAGGGGTCGGCTGCATCTGGCACGTTGATGCCCCGAGTTCGTCCCGAGGTTCGCACTCACGAGCGAGCCACCCATCGAATGTGGAAAAGCTCGGTCGTCCCCCTTCCGCCGCTTGTGGATGCTCCCGAGTCAAGTTTCCCGAATTGCGGACTCTGGTTTTTCCTGTTTCCGAATAGCCGAGTAGCAATGGAGCGGAAGAATGTTCCGAATCCCTGATCACGCTGAGGACAGCTGGAGAATAGGTTTTCGGAGTTTCTCATGAATTCACAAATCTTGTGGATTGAGTAATCATCCCGATGCCCCAGGAGCTCCGAGGCCGGCACATCGATCTCAATGAGGCGTAATCACGGAATAGGGGGACAGATCGCACGGACGCATGAGACAGCTTCCGACCGGTCCTACTCGAAGGATGAGCGTCGATGCCAGGAGACAGAGGGTCGGCTGATGTATTGTCGGGTCGTTCTTTCGCCGACGATGATATCTCGAGGAAGAGCGTACTCAGGTGTGTGCATCATTCAGCGTCGAGCGAGCGTCTAATTCTCGTCCACCGTTGCAGGCACCATAGAGCTCGCGTCTTGCCACCTGTGACTGCTCCAAATGCTCGTCGGGAGATACCTTTCCGCACTTGTGCGACTCAGCTCCGGCAAGCTCCGTTTCGTTCACGATTTTCCGCTCGAAATCCGTCGTCACCGTGTCTGAAGACGGGACAGGCTCACAGAGTTCGCGATTGAGTCGAACCGCTCCGGTCACCTTGTGGGGGTTGTTCATGCGTTCGTTACTCTTCCCCCGGGTTGACTCATCTGTCTACAGACACTTGAGATGTCCGAGAGGGGCCTGAACCCATAGCACTGAGTTTCGAAATTTTCAATAAATAGCGTCGTTCCGCTCGACCGACACACGACCGTCCCTCAAAACAGCCTTCCCTTCCTTGAAAAGTCCTCTTCTCAAACCTCCTCTGCCGCCTTGCCAAGCTCATTGACTCCAAGGAAGTACTTTGTTTCGTTCCCTTCAATTCAATGATGTCTCTTGCCCTCTGAAGACTGAAGGTACGAGGACACACTCCGCCTGCAGCCTTCTCAGACCTCTGGGGGCACATTATGCAACTTGTGTTATTAGTTATGAGATGATACGCTCAAAAGGGTGTTGCCTGATCCAAAAACTGGAAAAAAAATCTTAACACGACCGTCAAACAGCTCCTTGTTCTCGACGACTCCGACGAGGGAGCGCTGTAGCACCTCTTGCAGTTCTGCGCGACATCGAGTCCTCACAGGACATCTCGCCCCTCGTCGAGTCCTAATTAAAATTGAGAACTGTCCTGGCGGGACTCAGAGCTGAAGTCGCCGAAAAATAACCGGCACCTTCAACATCGCGCCAAGTCGGTCAGTCTCCACGGGCTCCAGGGGAATCTTTCTCCCCACGCGCCTCGTCCCCGGACACACAGACTGCCCGCCGGGGATCAGAACGGGACTTCGCTTCCCCTTGAGATGGTTCTCATCGAAAACTATGACAGGCCCAGATAAAGAACTTAAACACTTATAATTTTGACCCTCTCTCGGAAGAATCGAGTGGGTTGCCGAGATCACGCGAATGGCATTTCTATTTGAATCAGTTCTGAATGCCATCGCGATCTTCGTGAATCTTGTTCGAGCGCTCATTCAGGAGCCAATCCAGCGATCGGAGATGCATCTTGAAACACGCTCTCTCCGCTGGGGGCTTCCGGATCTCTTTGAAGTCTCGATCGATTTTTCTCACACAGTTCGAATCATTTCATCAGTCGCGCACAAATTCTTCTTGGGGACACAATGGAGCAGTTGATTTCCCTCTCGCATGCGGGAGATTTATTATCATAGAGAGCGTATTCGACACGTGCCAATCATGAGCGTACTCATCGCCCCGAGAGATTTCCCATGGGGAATTGGCGGAAGATTCCAGAACGCTTGCCCTGGGAATGGTCGGTAGACTGAACTTCAATCGCACCGATTGTCAGGACGGAGTACTGAACTTCTCCTTTCCTATGGAGTCGGCGGAGCGGGATCAGGATCAGTCCGAGAAGCAGAGGGAGGAGGAAGAGACGTTGGGCATCAGACATGCCCCATCGGAAGGAGAGCGACTGTCTACGAGGTTTGCTCGGCTCGAGGATCGCGATCCGTTCCAAGGAATCGACTGGGTTCCGTTCCAGGGAAAGCATGCTCTGTCAACCATAATCAATCACCGATGCAGCTACCCTTAGGCTTCAAGTCCGTCGAGAAAAAATCGAGCATATGCGCGACTACCGACTTTGCCTAATTACGCGGCGCGCCAACGGTGTCGCACATCAGCTCGTCAAGTAGTCGGTCCCTCAACGAATGAATGCAGCCGACGGACAAAAGGAGGAATAACCGCTCCGGATACGAAATCGGAAACTCCCCATGTTTCCCGCTTCGTCTTCACAGAATTAAGTTCGGAGACTTCCGGTATCCAGCCCAATCGAAGCTAATCGTCTGGCAAAACAGAACACCGAACAAAGTCCGAATCGTTCATAAGGGGTTGAAACAATGCTCTTCCACGCCACCTGAGCTCTGAAAGGAGCTTGACAAAGTTTCACTCTGGAACTTCGGAGTAGAGGAGCATGCTTCCCAGCGAGGACGGACGGGGTCGTATTTCACTCGGAACGTTCATTCGCGACGATTCGCGGAGCGACGCTGGCCTGAAGGACCCATTGAATTGAACGGCTTGAAGGGATTCCTTCAAGAGCGCAAAGAATACGCTCGGGGGAGGGTACGATTCACTGACAATTGAGTGAAGGTATTGCCCTCCGATATCGACCGAAGGACAAATTGGGACCGAGCGTAGTTCTAAGAGTAGAAATGGTGTGACTTCAAACCGCTCCTATTGTAATAAAACAATCCCGTTGATCCCTGCGCCCTGATTGCTCCCGCTGCCCCCCCCCTTTACCGTAGGACGATGGAGAGTAATCCTTTGGGAGCCGAATAAAACGTGCAATATCAACTTACCAGTTACTTGTTTCGGACTGGCTAAACCGGCGAGATCAGCCAATATGGCTAGGAGCAGGGACGTGAGTTTTTTGTGCGGCATGCTCAACTCGACGCTGACCACCGTCTGAGACTCAGTTCACAGAGAATTTATCCAAGTGACAAAGTCAGAGGAGCACCTTTTGTGAAGCTTGAAGGGTAAACTTTTTTGAATAGCGACACATCATGCCGAAAAGTGGCCCACGGATATCCTCTTGAATAAGCGGGCTTTTTATACGACTCACACGAGACCCACAACTAGTACCTCCTCAATAGGAATCTAGCGGTTTTTTCAAGCCCGTCAGGACGGTAGGCCCAACTTCTGGGAAAGGGTCGGTGGAGAGTCGCAGATGGAGAAGAGTCCCGCAACGTCACGCAAACCGGCCACCACTAACTCTACGGCCAGTTAGCGAGGCCACTCGTTTTAACTCTTCGGGCCAGATTCCCTGCCGTCCTTTTACCATGATGAGGGGAAATAGCACGAGTCTGCCCGAGAGGTCCTCTTTTGCCGCTTGGTGGCCCCCTTCCCGCACATCCACCACCCGGTCTCTTCTTCATTCGGCGGGCGGCAGCGACGGAGTTGACGCAAGAGGGACGTCCTGATTACGGAGCTACTGCATGGCGAACTAACGGGTGGTCGTTAGTCATACGACTATTTCGTCAGACGGTTTCTCTTCCTCGACGTCCCCGGTTTCGCTTTCTGGTCGCTTCCAACGCATGATAAAATTCCCTTCCGATATCAGAAAAAGGAACTAGAGTTAAAACCTGCTCCCCGAATGAGAATCGGGACTCCGGGAATCAGCTCTGATCTTGAACAAGCTATCTGGGCTTCTACTCCGAATCGGAGCTCCTGACAGAGTCCAGCACTCGCTTGCCGCTCCTTCCTTTGGTCCTCGTCGCACTTCAAAAACATACGAATACTAACAACATTGGAATTTCCTCGGGATTATGTCCTGGGAGGAATGCACATGCTTAAAACGCGGAGGACCATGGAAGGATTACCCCCTATACGAGCACGCAGCCGAGAAGATTCTCGACTCGACCTAGACGTGATACTGTGATATTGCTCATCAGTTAGCTACTAGTCAAACACCCCGGGACGGGGGTTTGAAGGGTAACCAATATCAATATATTTCCCGGGAACAATCAGCAAATTGTTGCCACGTGTACCTTGAATTCCATTCCAGAACCCTCTCACAGGCATTGTCATCGCCGTGCACGAGGATCACAGCTCGGGTCCGGAGCTTCGACAAATAATCCCGCTACTTGCTTCTAGCCTCTTTAGTTCGTATCGGATTCTAATCATCTGATCGCATTTACCTCTCGGTGAGACGGGGAGATCTCATCCGTCTTGATAGAAAGTACTCGAATCTTCGGATTTTCCTCTACGCGCAGCAACGGCTCATGGCCTGTTGGAAGGGGATTCCAGTCAGACCCATCCCTTAGCTTCTATCCTTTTCTCCCGAGATTCCCCGGACTCGCGTTGTCCCATCTCGCGGGGCTTCCTGTGGGGGAGTCGCGAGATCTCTGCCTCAAGGAATCATTTCTCGTCGATCGATATGTTCTTCCTCCCCATTCATTCCGCTCCCTGTTCGGCTCCACGGTCCCTAACTCACAAGCTTCCCAAACTCAGGTATCGGGACAGGTACGGGGGCTGAGGAATGCTTCGACAGCACCGAACGTCCCGCGCGAAACACTTACTCTAATGTCGGGCGGAAAACAGCATTTCCAGTCGGCGGAGAGTCTCCCTCTATACTCGATGATCCTGAACTATGTACAAGGAAATCACGGAAGCTCCTCCCGACGACTTCTCATGATATCTCACCACACGTTCTAGAATTTGAGTTTTGTTTTGTTATTGCCGGCATTGAGTCGTACCTCCTGACGAGGATATTGAGCGGATGTTCCCAAGTACGGCACGTAAGGAACTCCCAACATGAGCATAGGGAAGACGTTCACTTTTCCCTCTCAGGAGATGTCCATCCTCCTGCCGATGACTTCCCTCAAATTCCGTCCATGGGAAGCATTAGTGCTTGTGCATTCCCTGCTCATGAGAACCATGTTCTCTACAGAGAGGCTTTCCGGGAAACAAAATGTTTCCAAAGCTGCTCCATCAGAGTCCTGCACTTTGGCCGCAAAGACGACGACCATGATGATGGCGGCGGAGACGACGACAACAAGAGCCGCCCGCCGTCGACCAACGACTGACGAGTGGGGCGGACCGCTGGAAGATAAATACGGGAGAGGAAGAAAGCAGCACTGGAAGACAGAAAAGAACCATCTTTAGGCCATTCCGCGACAAGCGGGCTAGCTTTTTAGGAGCAAGCTTCCATCTGCGGCTAAGCGTCTTTTCCATTGCCTTATTCTTCTTCCTTTTGCTCGCCTCATCCCCCGGCACTTGTGTTAGCTTCGCTTGACTTGCTCTGCTTTGTCTTGTATCGGCTTCCCTAGGCACGGCTGGGTTTGTCGGGAACTTAAGTACTGGTCTTTGTCCTCTGCGTCAATCGATGAGAGCCGCGCCAAAGGTAGATAATTCAACTGTCATGCTTTCTCGAGTTGTCGTTTATGGGCCTTCCTTTTCTGTGGTCGGAATCCTGACAACAGAACAGAAAAAGGCTTTTTGAAACAGATGGAAGTCATGACAGTTCATCTTCGTGATGATTCCCCCTTATCCACAGCTCCATCGGACTTTCGGGTTGTTCATCGTATGGGAGAATAATAGAGCTCGCCACGCGACTTCCAGGAAGGACGATAAGGGACGAGCCATTCCGCTGATCTATGGTAGGGTGTGAAACCAATGTCGACGCCTGCATTATCAAATCAATGCAGTCCCTCGCATCTATTTATTCGGAAACTTCATGTTCTCCCCTGGCTATATTCTCAGTGTGGTTCGCTAAAAGATGGCCCATGCCCAATTGTATGAGAGGGGATCGCTGATCGACATCTTTTTCCAATCGAACGCCGGATCGGAACTGGAAAGAGTATCTAAGATCCTGGCAAAGACTTCGAACGGGGGACACGGAAATGACGTGCTCGGAAACCTTCGACTGCCACGTTGGTGGCTCGTAGACTCATAGCTCGAGGGAGTACTCTTCTTGGACTTGAAGAAGCGAATTCTACCTGAAAATATAGATTCACCAGCGTTCGGCGCGCCCTCCGGGCGCACCTAACGCTGGATCGGTGCGCTGCTGGCGCAAGCATTACCACCGATAACTTAGTTTTAAGCATCGTCTGAAACCGGAACTCAGGCCATTCGCTATCCAAATATCCGGAAAAATGAGCGATGTCCTTCCGAAAAGCTGGCGGGAGGCGATTGCTCTTCACGGAAAGCTTATTTGGTTGAAATAATACTTCTCTCTTGTCAGATCCCGCTGCTGTTTCCCCCCTCATTCAGCCGAATGCTGAGTCAATGAGCAGGATAATACGAAATGATGTCGAGTTCCGACTGTCTTAGAGCATGAAACGATCGAAGCGGATGCGGCTCCGAAAGGCCCGAGCACTGTGACCTAGAGGAGCTATCGTACCCATGAAAGATTGCTTTCCGTCTGATTTCGTCGCCTCTTCTGAGGATGTTATTTTGTCTCATCAGCGAATCTCATCGATTTTTCAAAATCTCAAACGGCCAGGATCGAGACCCAATTGCTTGAATCGCAAGGCGTAGACGTTCCTCCACAGTCCCGATGAGTCTCCTCCACGTAGCATCGAAGCAGAACGGCCCGCCTGAGTTTCTGCGTGATGCGGAAAAGAAAAAAGGAAAAGCGGGTACTTTATCGGGGGGCGCTTAGCGGAGGGAAGGTGGTATTTGGAGTGAATAAGATATATCCGTATGCTCGAATGGGACGCTCCCTCGCTGCGCAAAGTCATGGATTTCTGAAAATAACTACAGCAATACAGACAGACAAGACGACACATAGCCTCGGTGTTCTGTGCGCGGGAGAGGAATCACGGACATCAGCGGTCTCGACGCCGACGCGCCACATGGAATGACTTTGAAGCACGGGCAGCGACCGCGTCACAGCGCGACGGCTATAGATCGAGCAGATCCTCTCCGGAGACTACATACTGATTCCGGGATGAAGTTCGAGCTTGAGATAGGCTTTTGAGCGCAAGGGGGAGGCGCATGAATTGAGTGTCACTACGATTTCTCCCTTCTGCCGGAAAACAGATAGAGTAATGAATTCGAGTAAAGGAGCAAGAAGAAATGCTTCCCAGAACGAACCACTGTTGAGCCACGGCGAGCGGCTCAATTGCTCGCTCGCCGGATGCGATTCTATCCAAGGCCCGAGCGAGTTTGTCGTGTGATTACGACGGAAAGCGTGATACCGATTCGCAATGAATGAGTACGACAGCAAAGAGCATGAACACATGAATTAGCATGAGAAAAATGATGCGATGATTTCGCCGGCCTGAACGAATTTGTCGTGAGTAATCAACAGTTATTGTTCTTAGGAATATCTGATATGGAGATTCCCTTTGTCCAATGTATGCCTCTCTGGTATCTGAATAATAGCACGACGCATCAGCATGCACAACTGTGCTTACAGTTTGGAATCTTAATTCACGGGTCGATTCGCAGGCGAATTGAAGCAACGCCTTCGGCTTATCTTGGACATGGCGAATTCAATGAGGAGACCTCTGAGCCTCGTGAAGAAACTCCACAGATCACGAAAAAACACTGCTTAGGTCTCTCGTACTTGTCGCTGAATCTCTCGAAGAATGTAGGCAAACCGCGCGTGAGTCCCAAAGTTCTTTTTGTCGAAGATGTTCACAACGGAAAACTCTGATTGGAGTTCAAAAAGATATATGGATGCAGAGTCGGATTCTCCCATCGCTCCCATGGAGCAGGAAAAATGGTTGCACAGTAATGAAACAGGTGAAATATATGGGCATCGCTTGTCAGATACGCTGAAGAATTATAGAAGAAATTTCGGAAAGCATTACGTTCGATCTCGTCGCTCTCGATTCTCCTCTGAAAACCCCGATAATCAAACTTGATAATTTTCCGGAAAAACTCGAGAACGATGCGATTGATCGAGTGGAAAAGTACTCCTTACGCTAGCGGGAATGATTCGGCATCGAGTCAAAGTAACTTGAAGTCTTTTGACAGACAAATAACCCCGATATTTGGTACAATGACGGACCGACATTACTGCTTTATTCTATAGGGGGAGGGGGATATGGATATGGATAAGGATATACCGGAAATCGGGAGGAATTCTCTAGGAGGGGCATCGGGGCCTCCTACTCTCAACCCCTTCGGCCACTAGGCACCAGGGCTTGGCTTCTGTCCTATTCACCGCGAGCGATACCTTCAGAAGGGGCATCGGATCTTCGTGAATTCCGCTTCGACATGGAAGGCGGGAACGATTCGAGTCGCGTCTTTTCGCTAACTTTCTTGGAAGGGGTGGAAAAACATTGTACATTGCTCTGATCCGAATGATCAAGCTCGATCGCCCCTACATCACACTGTTTGACCCTACCGTTCGAACCCTCGCGGTTTTGAACCCACCAGAGGAATTCGATTCCTTGGTCAGAACTTTTTCCCCGCGCAACTCACATTGGAAATCGAATTTTCCGAGCGAACAAAAATTCTGAGCATTCGATAGATCCGAAGAGTTCAATATGAATGCCATCGAGATCTATCACGTGGTAGAGGTCCCGGGAAGAGGGAATCTCGTCTAAAGCAGCGATCCTGTCTTCCCTCGTTGAAATGACAGGTGGTGAAGGATATATCTGAACATACTAACCACAGGACCGAAGCGCGATCGATTTTGGAACTCTGCTCCTTAACCCGGAGCCAGAAGCCACATACGTGCTGCGATGCCTCGCCCCGATCTTGTTTTCGCTCAAACAGGGCAGAGTTCCGGGAAAAATCTCACAACGTTCATATTTTGCAATATCAGCGACTTTCGATTGATACTTCCGACACACCTGCAGCGCTGATTCAACATTTGCTTGGCTGGCTGCTGCTCCAGCTGCCTCTACACTTTGTGTGAATGCGTGTAAACTCGTCTTTGCACGACGTGTTTCGCCTTTGTCTCTTCCGCCTCGGCAAATCTAGACGCGATAAGGCTCGTTCTTCCCGGTCATGGCGGGGTCCCGACGTCGCCCTGCGATCTCGTCCGCCTCGTGGATCTCAAGTCCTGACACTGGAGTCCCTAGCCCCGTTCCGGACCGCCGCCGCATGAGACTTTTGAGCGTCTGTATTATGCCTTATCTTGAATTCGTGCTCTTTTCCCGGGCTCGTCCGCTGCCCTTACAGTTTTGAGTTAGTTTAATGTTTTCTGGTGGTTGTCATTTCCGCCGTTGGCGGAAAAGAAACTCCACGAGTGAAAGTTCTCGCAAGAGCCTCAGTGTCAGGGGAGTTTTCTGCTGGGAATTCAGTCTTTAATGAAGGACCGAGCGCGACTGAAGCCTCGGAATCATCTCTGATCGTCCGGAGAAGAGCTCCTCAATTGGAAAATGATGAATTCCATCTCGCCCCCAATCGGAATGATCCGAGAATCTGCCCTGATTTTCATCCCGGGAAAGCCGCTTGCCAGGACGACCATTCCAGGCACACTGTTAGCTGAGGTGAGAAACACGCCGAAACTCGATGGATTGTTTATAGTCTTCCCCGGTGTTAGCGTGGAGTGCGGATCCGTAATCCGAATCCGAAAGATTCGATGTTTGGATGTCACCGCTGCGGAGCTCGAGTCCTGATGCTGGTAGCTCGGTGAGGCAAGTTCTCCTTGACAAAAAGGCATCGCAACGGATGAACTCCTCCGCGACTTGCGCTGCTCTTCTCGGTTGGAAAAGATCCTCACATCGGCATTCAGGCTGTCGGGGCCTACGGGGCGCATCTTGGCTACGTTTGTGACGTTCCATTTCGAGGGCTTTGCGGAAATCAGCTCCTCAAGGTTCGTATCGAAACAATGTCTCCTCAGTAAGCGCTCCCGAAGCGTGTCCTGCCCAGGCTCGCGCGCTTCTTGTTGAGCTCCCTTGCCGAGAGCTTCCTCCGAGAATCCCGGTCATGGCCTTCCCGGCCACCCCGATTGACTCTTATCAAAAAGAGAGGGACAAAATCGAGCATTCGCCGCGTAGACGACACTTTGGTCTGACGTTTTGACTCAGCGTTGCCCCGCATATGAAAGCGAAAAAATCGACTTGCGGCGACAGTGACCACCGGCAAACAACTCCACCTCCACACCACGCCGCGATCTTTCTTAATCAGGCGAGGCTTCCCTATTCAGAAGGAGTCGACCCCTTGGCGGAGAGCATCGTCTATTTGGACGACCGAGTCCCTCAGCTGAGTAAGCTCTTTCCTCAGTCGCTTCTTTCGACGAATGCCACCAGTCGGCAGATCGAGACGGACCGAATGTTGTCACCAGTTCGAAAGATATTTATCGTCAGTAATTTCCTCTGAGTAAGTGAACGCGAGAGCACTCCACCGGAGAGATCATTATATCAGACGGCGGAGAGTGTCGCTACCAACTCCGCCTTCAGTGATCAGCAAGACTGTCGGACCCTCCCAACCCAATCACCACCCTTCCTTTTTCCCTCGCTCGTCTTCCTGCTCCTCTTCTGATTCTATCCCCTCCCCGTTCTCAGTGAGTCGTACAACTCACTTCGACAAAGTTGTGAGATGTCGGGCTTCTAGATAGGAGGAAAACTTGCACCGAATGTATCCAGCAGCGATTTGGAGGAGTTTGTCGTTATCTTCGCCGCTGGAGAGAGAAGGCAGATTCGACGAGGAGAAATGACGGGATGGGCATCGGGGGAGGGAGAGAGAGCAGAGAACGATAGGGCGCGTATTAGACGATGATGCTTCAGCACGGGGACCTCCCCGACTGATGACTCGTTGTGGAGAGCAGTGCGATTCCAAAAAACGAGTTTCCCCGTACACCAAGTATATTGGCGCAGAGTCGACGGACTTGACGGCCGCCGAGGGAAGTGACAAACTAATTGGTCGGGGCGCTCTCCGCTGACTTGGATGGGATATCGAATTTCAGAGGGTGCTCTTGCTCATAACTCATAACACTACTGGAATGCGGTAAATCGAGCGGGGAATACGATCTTAATTCCTGGCGGATAATGGTGATAATGATGAAACGATTTGTGATGATACCGCTGTCTCTCTCTCGAAAGAGGTTATTTCCCTCCATGAGGACAGCCTGGCGGGCACCATGTGCCGTTCCCAGTGGCCTGATTGCGGGAGGAGGAGGACAAGGGGGCATGAACATCTCCCTCCCAAGCACTTCATGCCGCGATGGTGAGAAATTGGCCTCGGATAAGCCCATCAACAGGTATCCCTCCCCGGAACCAAAGCTGACCCTCGTCCCACCACCAAGCACACCCCTGATCCTTGTCGGGGGGAATCCACAGTCCGAATCGATACGTCAAGCCCTAGGTCACGGCATAAGTCGTACATGAAGGCAGTCATGTGAAGCTTCTCTCCGTGGGGGATGACGTTGTATCTGACGGTGCGCCGGATTAACGAATCGAGAAAAATATCGGCCCCCTCCCATCGGAGGGGCTCTCTTTCTGGAGGAGGAACAGGTTGAGAGGGTATTGGAGAATACGCGGGCGTGTCGTCGCCGTAGTGGAATCACGGAAGCGTGACATCGGCGAGTCCTCTTGATGATTATCTCCTCTATCCGACGCGACGCTAGAAACTCGACAAAGCTCGATTTCTCTTCAATGGAAGAGCCCAGCGCGAACCGGGAGGGTTCCCATTGTCCGCCGCTCGATCGGAGCCTACCGCATTCGCGCCGGCTGCACCCGTAAATCGTTGGTCAGATTCGAGGGGAACACAGTTAGACGAAACAAGAATGGACCTCATCATCGCTTGATCTCCAGGGATTCGCTGCTCCATGTACCGCCCTTTATCTCTCAACAGCGAAAGCCGGCGGGTCTATGTAATACTTCCTCCTTAGCAGGCGACACTTGTAAGAGACTAACGGATCGGGAACACAGGGACGAGAAGAAGCGCAACAATTATTGGGGGCTCCTCGGAGATAATTGCATTTGCTCGAGTGCCTGACCGATTCACTCTTGGCCCGTTTTCGCTGCGTAGACAGCTCCGGTCTCCTGGTACGGCATCGATTCCGACCCCCTCCCCACCATTCCGAAATGTGCTGAAGAGCAACGTTGCCACGGATTCTGCTTTTGGAGCTTCCAGTGTTGTTCTCGGGCGATGCCAGATCTCAGGTGCCCGCTGTTCGTGTGGCGCTTGCGGGCTGCGATGCTGCCGCGGACTCTGTCAACCCTGCCTTGGGCAAACTGCGGGACATCTGTGAGAGATTGCCCATTGTGACGGAGATGCCTCGAAGGTCCCTGAAGGGTTTCTTGTAGCGACCGAGTGGACCTATCCTTCAGCATCCGGGGAAGAAAAAAGTCTCGAACGGTGATGGGTAGAGCATGCTCGATTCCAGATCGGCAGTGGTCAAGCTCCACAAAAGAACATCTTCTATTTCTCGACTCAAAAACGCTTATCTAAAAAGAGCTCTAGCATTCAACGGCACCCGGAGGGTCGGTGCTATTTCTGGGGAGCCTTGGATCGACCGAGACATTGTCCGAGACGAACCTGGCGGTTACAGCTCCGCTCTCCATCTAGGATGATACCCAAACCATTCCTCGCTCGAAATTCGTTGAAGCTGGGGAATTTTCCTCAAAGTATGAGGGTGCCTTCTGACCGCGAACTTTTCTCAGAGGCGAGAAAAAAAAATTGCTTCACGCAGTGGGCAATTGGCAACGATGCTCGGGTGGTTTTCCGAGAGCGATGAAATCCCGATTAAGCAATGGTCGTTGGCGCGATCATGAGTTCAATTCCACAGAGATCGGTTCCCAGCTGGCCCGACCGCGGATTGTTCTTTCCAGGGTCGGCTACAATATCCTCGAGTAGGTTTTTCCTGCGGAGGAGTGAGTGTAGGGTCGAAGTTATGGCTTTATCACCGGGGATTTCGGACGGAAGTGTCGTTCATAGCTCGAGGTTGTTTTGGATCAATCACACCTCGGAGCCCTCTCATTCGGCGTCGGGTGTTGCGTAGTCTAGAACCAGCCACTGAGATGTTCGAACATTTTCGCCTGTTTTTCTTGTCCTTCTTTCGAGTCCGCTCAAGAGGTCGCCTCCAACCAGCTTTCGCCGAGGGCTGTGGGGCTCAATGAAGTTACATACGTAAAAGTTCACAAGGCAACCTTGTCTCGCCCAGGACGTCAAGATAATATTCGGTCGTGAGGAGAACACCAGCGATGGCGTGGATAATTTCGAGGCGAGAGCGATCCAGGAAGACAACGGCGAGACTTGAGTCCTGAATAAGTGCAATAAGCTTCTTCGCCAAACCAGAGAGACAATCGGGAAATTCTCGTTTGTATGTAGCTCCAACATGCGACCGAAACGAAGTTCTCCATTAGTCGTCCACGCAAATTACGTGCTTCAGCCCCCGAATCACTGGCGTACATTCTTTCAGAGCTTGCGAACATTCGGGAACACGGCGCGGCGCTGGTTTCCTTGAATAGTCCCTTACCTCGAGATAGTCAAAACGGAGACAGAGAGCTCGAAACCCCTTCGGAAAATCCTTCCTCATCGATTCAGCTTCCTGTGGTGTTTAAACGTAAGCCGACAGAAAGAAGCTGCTACGTGGACCACTGGAGAAATATTCCGCCTCCCCGGTCCATCTTCGAGGAGAAAAAAAGAGGCGATCAGTTTCAGCCACAGGAAATTCTGCGCACTGATCCCGCTTGTGTGCGCGTCCCAGGCCGTCGGTATCTCTGTCTGCTGGACTCGTCGGACCGAGTGCGAAAGAAGACCAGATGGAGTGGATACCTCTATCGGAGGGAGGATGAAAAGAATGGTGGAAGGAGTCCCGGGCGGATCCTTTCGGCATATTTTTCGGTGATTTCCACTCCAGACGACAGACCGCAAAAGGCTCACCCTCGTATAAATGACAGCCGTGCATTACTCTTATTGTTTCGCCTGCCTGTGTTTTCTCTCGGTTAGCCTGTGCATGTTTGTGAGTAGTGACTCTCGATACATCGAGTGCATGGATATGCTGATCCCGCGTCCGTGAGATCTTTGGAATGCGAACCATTCTCAGAGTGCGACGCATACGAGAGCGGAACCGACTATTCGGACCCCGCTTGTGGCATTCCCATCAGGTAGGAGTCAACCTCTTCGGATGTCGAACCTCGATTCATGAATGCGACAGACATGGCCGTGAACACAACACGAAATACGCCCCGTCGGCCCACCGAACACGAGGCACCTCGTGAATCTTTGACCGCGTACAGCGAGGAGACATTTCCCGACGATCCTGCTCATCCTTTTGAGCGTTCGGGGGCTGAAATCGATCGTATCCCGAGTCTCTTATTCTAAGCTTGGGCTTTACAACATGTATCTAATGATGGAGCTCGCATGCTGCCGGAGTCCCCATAATCAAAAAACACAGTCGTAAACTTACGGTCTGATCACAGCTGTATCGATCAGCTGAACATACTCGTTACGTTGACGTACTGGGAGCGAGATGTGGGGAGAATCGTTTCCCCAAAAGAAACCGAATCGGTTTTCTGGATGGCCGCGGTGATCTGCCGGTAAACCCCGATAAATTTGGAGCTGCGAGCAGGTCGTTAATCGGAATACCAATATTCTGCCACGAGCGCATTTCTTTTCAAAATCCTCTCGAGTGAGTTCTGTTCTGGTTTTCAGATTGAATGGATTCGTCCGTCGAGAGCGTTCCTTTGTTTCCCTTTCACCTGCCTTCAGAGCGGCGCAAAAAACGCTCCCGAGAAAGCGCTCAACGGTGACTCTCGGCGTACAGGTCAGCTGCTTGAAATGAAGTCAAAAAGAAAAATGGAAACCGGATAAGCAGAGGCGGCCGGAGCTGTGCCAAAAAAATGGAGTGCTGTTCCGGGCTGGTGTGCAATTTTTCTCCGAGGAGTCGCCGTCCGGCTTGACCTCTACTGGCCATGCATAATTTGCGCACCGGAGGATCGACACCACGCTGAAGGAGCTTTGAATTCAAGCCGAATTGACGCGATTGGGCCCCAGCGCGCACGGGATGCGACTTGCGTAGGCGAGCTAGCATGGAGGAGTCAATGTGCTCTTTTTCGACAAGATCGGATTGCTCGGCCTCTCAGGCGTCGAATGAGATGCTCCCGAATCGATTCGGGCATGGCGGGAGCTCAATTGTTGAGTCCACAAAGTAAACATCACGGCGGACAGATGGAATAGCACAGCAATCGAGACTTCCGTCTGTTTACCCGAGACGTCGAATCGTCTTCGTCCTCCGCAGACGGTGCTCTGGCAAATACCCGTCGACCTTTCGAGAAGCTGGGGATGCCACAAGCTAACTCCGATGGATCGTCGAGATTAGATGTAAGGGGATGGCGCGGACGACTCATCATGCGACCGAACGAGAACAGGAAAAAAGCGTGGGGGAACATCGGGAGGAAGATCTGAGCTCCATTCGCTAGAGATACAACAAAGTGTCCCTTATTTATGGGGAAAAACACCGACGAATGATTTCTAATCTATATTGCTAGTAGTTTGTTAGTCTCTTTGCTCAGGAATCTTTATTAGATGAGGACCCTATCTCTCCCGCTCGATGAGGCACATACTGTCGTGGAATTTCGCTAAGAGAACACAATTTCCGCAAGAGAGAACCTTCTCCCGCCCTCGAATGCTTTTATGAGAATTCAGAAAGGTAAAATCACAACTCAAGAGCAGATACGGGCCGACTCCGCTGACGATCCAATAAATTATGCATGAGAAGACATTTTCACAATACGCTCAGACACTGAACACTTTCTCGTGTCTGGCATCCATAGTGATATACAAAAGTTTGGCCCGCGTGGTCTGCAACATGTGATCGAAGATGGCATTGATGGTTCCCAGTCTTTCGTAGTGTATTACGTTGATTATAAAGCCTCCTGTTTCGAAGCCGCCATGCTCGTTCAGTGATATTTCTCGCTCTATTCGACCAATCACCTGAGGGATCCGTGAGTTATTTTTGGAGGTGTTTGTTCAAATGGAGGTCGATTTGTGAAGAACGAGGGTTCACCTATTACAAAATCACAGGAATATCGATGAGGCGGAGCCTAATCAGCGCCTTCTGATGTCCAAAATAGAAATTCCAGGTGCTTGTCTAGCGTGTCGCAAGGGAACCTTCACGACAGCTCGAAAGCATACAAACCTCTGCGGAGCGGCTTCCGAATGACGACGCATCGATACTTCTCATATTCTCATCTTAAGTATTCACCGTCTCGACCATCTCATGAACTTACTCGAGCGAAACGATGTTCGAGCTGATTTCTTCTTTCAAGTTCTGATTTACCGTCAGGGGGAGGCAAGGAACACAAAATCCACCCGGTTCTGTCGTTCAGGATGAAACCCTCTGACTTCAAATCGCTCACGGTCCCTACCAATGACACAAGCGAGGCTCTGTGGTGGTTCAATGAGTACCCAGTCGCGCTGCTGGGTAAGTAATTTATGTCCGCGCAGGTCAGAGGCATAAGATTCCCTTCACCGGTGCTCGCTCTCTGAAATTCACCGTGCAGGATTTGAGTCTAGTTGCTCGCTATATCTTTGTACCTCGCGAGGGATGATGATCGACTCTCAGTGGAACGCGTCTCCTGAGCCGGGAATATTAGCAGCTCTCGATTTCCTCGTGAACGATTGTGGAGTCAGGGCCCATATTGTCTAATGCCGATTGTTGTCCTACCATTGTTTTCTCTACGTACCAGCGACGATTCGGCTAGGCTTCGTGGAACAGGAGACACGAACTCATCCGCCCTCTGGGGACCAGTCGGATCTTCGCGATCCCCGAATAAGTTGTTCAAGGCGTTTTCTCCGAAGAAGGACATATTCTCGCAAATAAGACGGTGCTCCAAGCTGGATCGACCTTTCCACGATCGAACTCTTGTAACGCTTCGATGGTCGAATTCCGACTTTGAACTTTAATGTGACGGCCTAGTCGGGAGAGTTGCGCAGTGTTTCACCAGCAATCGACACATTTCCCAGAGGAGATTCGCTCAATAAAACAAAAAGGGCGACTGCTCGACGAGGGATTCCGTTGAGCATCTGTCCTCGACATTTTCCGAGAGCAAGCCCGTATTTGTGATTTGTAATGCGACACTTGCGGGGAGATGGCGCGATATTCGAATTCATCCTCTGGGGAACCGCAAGGGATTCCTCTCCTGTTCCATCTGTAAGCGGGGATTGACTCCTCCGATATTGTCCCACGATCGTGATAGGAAATAGCATACCGCGAAAAGTCAGCGTATTGAGATTCTCCTCTCCTTCTTCGCATTCTGTTCTGGATCCTCGATGATTCCATCTCGAGATTCTGTTCCGTGGTAAGGCCTTGGATGAACTCGGATACAATCTCGTTTTAATCGATTTTGAAGCTTCGCCAAGTTGATCTCCGATTTTGAGCTCTAGAGATGAACGGAACGAAAAAGAGACTTGCGTCATCGCAAGAAGGCGTGCGGCGGTCCAACTCTGGCTCTCCGGGCGGGTACTGCTCGAGGTGCCATACGTCCGGGTCGGAAGCATTCATGGACAAGTCGACTTCACCGTATAAAGAGATTCTCCGGCCCTCATGGGAGCAGTTTGCTGTCTCTCGCTCCTTCAGAGCCATCTGACATAGATTTGCAGCCGGCTTGCCTGCTGCTGACGCTGCTTCCACGTGCTGCGAGAAGGGCTTTTCCTGAAGCTCAACGCCAACCCCGTGAGCGCTTCCTTCCGACGTTCACACGGACACGCGACGAAATCTGGATAGGGACATCCGAGCCCACGGGCCCACAAGGGTGGATGGAGGTGGCGCCCGATCGATGCTCGCAGCTTGCCAAGACACCGGGATCGTTTCACGGGAAAGCCATCGAAAGGAGTCGCCATTATTGCTCCGCGTCCGCTGGGGTACATGAAACAGGGATATCGGTGTCTATGGATTGTCTCGCACCCATTCGGAGGACTGTCTCGGAGAGGGGCGCCAGGTGTTACCAACGGGAGGATACCCCGCCAGATGCGGCATGACACTCCGTTCGACTCGTAACGACCCGTTGTTGCATCGAACATAATCCTCAGTCAGTGTCCCAGAACTGATTGGAAGAGTGTTTTCGGAGTTTTCCGGGACAGTTGTGCCGGAACCTTTGTCGTGGGCATGGTGTTTTTGGCTCGGTTAGCCAAGAGCATCGTAATTTACCGTTGCGGAGGGACCCCGTTGTATCGCAATCACTTCAATTCGCATCCCTCCGGGAAAAATGGGAAGCGAGCCTGGGAAGAAAGTTACTTAAGCTCATCGGACGCTCTTCTCACGGATAACAGCACGGAAAGAGCTTGCACGCCGCGTGCACTTAATCGAGTATGCGTGATCGTAACACGAGCTCCGTTTTCAGAATTCTTAGCCCCGGCTAAGCATTCGATCGTACTCCCTCTCCGAACGTAAGAGAACCCGGACAAGCAAACCTGAGGGTTCTGGCTCTCGGTATGGATAAATTTGAAGCTCTCTCACGGTCGTCCACGTCACTCTTCCGGTTCTCCCTTCCCCATTCCGAACTATCGAGCCCCAAGAACGAGCTGCTCCGAAATTGTACATGTGAGGATCTGAGGAAGAAACATCGCAAGAAAGACCGCCGACGCGACGGTCGTGTGTAATGCAAGCTCGTTCCGGGGCGGCTTCATCCATCATGCGGCGAACGAACGCAATGCCAAACAGCCAGCGCTGGTGGGTGGCGGTGGCGGCGCCGAGGGGGGCAGGGGGGACTACGAAACAAAACGGAAATTGCTTTCGTTGACCGAGTTCGTTTGCGAAGTCACTTCCAGCTCCGTTGCATACCTTTAAGGAGAACTCGCGTAGAGCTCGGAGCTCACGTAAACTGCAGACCTCACTGAAACGAATGACTGGTCCACGCGTTCAAAGCAAGCCCCTCGCCGTCGGTGCCGGCTTCACGCTGAGCCGCTACTCTTACCAGATTCACTGGGCTCTCCGTCCGCGTAATTGCTCTGCTCGACTGACCGACTCACGAGTGGACACCTTCAGGCCAGAGGGAAACCTGGAACTCGAGATTTCGTAAAGCATTCTCCACTGCTTCCCTTTGTCTCCGCTTACCGAGCTCCTCACCAACTCGTTCCGGCGTGAAATGCGGGACCAGAGGAAGCTTGAGAGTTTGTCGTTTAGAAAAATTTTGCCACAGAAATTTCGAACTCGAAGTCGTTCTGAACGCAACGAGAGACGCTGAGCTTGACAAGCGTGAGCGATGACGCTTGTGGAGTTCTCCAGCCACAGAAACGCTAACCGGAGCTCGGCCGGCATGGGACAGCAATATTTCAATTGAGAAGAGCAGAAGGTGTTTATTAATTGCCGCTTCTATGCGCTCCATGCAGTACGGCGTCACAGTGAGCGCATCCCCGTCGAAGCGATCCGAGGAGCTACATATGCCGCCTCTGACCCTTAAAGTCGACTGCGAGGGAAGAAGAATTCTGCTCCTCAGTTCGCGAGGGCTTCAAGCTCCTCACAATCGTGCATCAGTGATCTACGGCCCAGGCCAGGGGATAATCCTTCTTGGAACCGCGTTGATTCCCGAATATCTAGGAATCCTTATACCCGCGGGAATGAATTCTGTGGAGACTGTCGGGAAGACATACTCGCGTCCGCGGTAGCCCTAGCCGGATGACTACAGTCCTGTTTACTGTTTTACCTACTACAAAATTCGCGGGACCGGCGAAATCTGGTCGTTGTAATGATCGTTCGCTGCAATGAAGAGCAACATTATCTCTGCGTCGAACCAGCCGAAGGAACGCGAGTGAAAGTCCGTTGCACTGAAAGCTCCCCGTGGCGATGTTCGTTGTAACGAGGTTTCGGCCTGCTGGTCCCGTGTCAGAGAACCGTTTTCGAACGGATATTTCGCTAGTCTGGGCAAGTCACTAGATGTTCCGCGCTGAATGAACTGGAATTGCTGGAACTCCGCTCTACAGGGAGAACACCATGAGCTTCGCTTAAACTTAGATCAAGCTTGGCCAGGTCATCTCCTTACGAAATTATCAGCTGTCGCCTCTGGTCGTCCCGAAACTCCTTGATACGGTCAGTTCCAGGCGTAAAATGTATCCACAGGCGGGCAGAATCGAGAAATTTTATCATGAACCGAAGAGTCTGCACGGCTGGGGGCTCGAGTCGTTCCTGAACTTTGTTTTCAGCGTCGATTCGAGTATTAGGAACCAGCGAAGCGCTTCTTGGCGGAACATTTCGAGTTGCTTCGATGGTTCCACTGCGTTGTGACGCGAGGAAAGTCGCCGGCTTTTCTAGTTGACTTCTATTCCGCTCTGATCACCGTACCATCGAGTTTTTCCGAAGCAGCGAGCGAGCCAAACATTATAGAGGCTTTGTGTACAGGAGAAGGTACGTCACACGTTCGTGCTAGCTAGCCAGCTAGCTCCTCAGACGCTGGTAAGCAGAGGGAGCAACTCGTCCGCGACCGCGCTGACTATCGTTCCTGTCATCAATACAAAACGGAATCCTCTCCCTCCGAGAAGAAGCGGTAGGAAAATGACGGAATAAGCAGTCGACCTCCAGCTGGAACTCTCAAGCTCTTTGCCGGAATTGATCCGAAGAATTTCCTCCGAACGATTCCGATTCTCCGATGTGGGGACTGAGATGTACAATTAGGAGAATGTCACTTGTTAGAGCGTATCTCGGGGGCCAGCTACGCGACGTGCAGCCTCGTGAATAAAAGCCTATGGGCCGGAGACACGTCTGTCCCCACTCATTCTTGGGGCACGCTCCCGGCTGATTCTCTTATAATCACAGCATCAAATAAACGCGCTTCTGTGATCGGGGGAGCCTTCCTTGCAATCGCGTAGGTGTTGCGGATATTGTATCACTTATCACTGTTGCTGGACGAATTCCGAACATATTGTCAGTTTCCACTTTCGCAGTATTGCGATAATCGGCCTCACAAAAAGCCTGAAACACTGGAGACAGTCTCCAGTTTGACGATCGATGGTATGACTTTTGACGTCAATCAGATATCGTGGAGATTTTCCTGATGGCTAGCCACTCTAGCTTGGAATCAATTCTCGCAGAGAACGTCGTGATTTGATGCGATCGATCGTCGGAACGTCTTGTCGGCTCCCACTCTAAACAAGACACACTATCCGCGCGAATGCGATCCAGGCGCTGACCGTATCGAGTATCTCACGCATTGCTCAATCTGCATCGCTCTCACTGAGCTTTTGCCGCAGGGGAGTTCCACGGCGTCGACGTGACATCCGTCTAAGCATTCCGTTCCGTTTTGAAGCTGCTCGTTTCAAGGAGAAAAACATTCCGTAGGCGAATCTCATGATTTTCGTTTCCAGTCGAATCTATCCAATTCATTCGGCACGCTCCAGATCAGGGGGGAATACTTTCGTGCGGTCATTTCTAGTCCGGTCTGATCCGTGTGCCCCCCGTAGCGTCAAGACCCCTAGGCGATTCGTTTGGACAGCTCGATCAGATAATGCGAGCGCATCTGAAAGATGGATTCATATTTTTCCACGGGTATGACTTGCTACGGCGTCGTACGCTGCGAGCTGCATACGACGGAATGAGCGAGATGCCCTGATTAAAGCAGAATGAATTGTCCTTCTGGCCTCTATCATAATACTCGGGAGAAGTCCCAGCTTGGCGAGGCTCTCCGAGTACTCCCAGAGAGAACTGGAACACCTCACAATTGTGATAGCTTGCACCATCAGTTTCATTGTCGTGATCGAGACCATCGAGCCAGAACCTCGAATGTCCTGCGCGAGAACAGCCGCGGTCGGTGCTGGAGCTCCACCATTATCTGCTCCCCACATTCGTCCCGCCTTCTAGCTCATTCCACGCGTCTTAGCCGCTACGCCGCGAAACCCACTGCAGATCAGCTGGAGCGCTGAGGCTATCAACTAGGATCGATCGTGAGTCGTGAACTATCTAAGAGCGATAAACGGAAGAAAACCGTAACTCTCAAATGAGCTCAGAGTCTCCGGGATCGGTTTGCATTCCCGACAGGTTCGAGCGGAGGTAAATTCGGCACACAACTCCGAGGCACCGCCTAGATACCCTGACTTTCGTGTTCGCGGACGGTCAGCGGCGGCGAGCGGAATGCAATATTACGCGGAACGAAAGTCGAGGCGAGCCACAGAAGAACAACGATATTACACATCGACAATGTCATTATAGAGAACGGAAGGGACCGCTTTGGTTATAGCATCGGCCCAAACGAACCCTGCGGAACTTTTTGTACGGCTCGCGGTCCGACCTTCGTTCGCTAACTGGTGATTCATCGTCAGAGCGCTTTTTGCAACAAAGTTTCTCCAGCTCTGCGCAGAAACGACTGTCCTGTACTTGTACGGCACCGGAACGACTGTATATTCCTTTAACGATTCCCTAACTCGCAATACACGCGGCTTTCTCGAAAGGGGAAGGCTCTCGAGACTCCGAGCGGCGTCGCTGAGGCACAGGAATTTCTATTTCAAGCTTCCAGTGAGACCTGTTTGTCCCTTTGAAAGCCACAAACCTCTCTCGAGCGCTCAAGAGGTCCGGATTCAGCGCTCTGTAATAATGTCCAGATGTTTCAAGTTTGAGACGCGAGGATTATTATTCAAGTGGATCCTGCGAGAGGGAAGGAGTCGGGTCTCATCGTTGCTCTGGTTTCAGTGTTGTGGAGAGGCTGAGGCTGGAAAATAAATTTTGAAAATACGACACCTCCTTTTTGAATGGGGCTCCCGAGCCGTCTCACGGAGGAATCCTTCGACTCGAGCGATGTACGAACAAACTTACCGCCTCTTTCGACACTGCGAGAGGATCCGAAAGTAAGGGGCGTCGACGTAACGCGCGGACGCCATCGATTCGCGTTCGAAGACGGAAGCCGACTCCTACGGTGATATTCGGTACGAAGCGAATCAATAGGTTCTGTCATTGCTACTCGTGAGACATTGGGTGAACGCCTCAAACTGTGAAGCACTGTCCCGCGAATTCGAGCCCTGTTCGTTTTGGAGAAAGTTTTATCATGCGGGAGGGATGACCACTCGGCTCCTCGGAGACTTGAGGTGAGAGGAGACGAGGATGACAGAGGCATCTCACGTGAATGTCAATCGGAATTTTTCGAATCAAGCCTTGTGCAATTCCTCGGACCAAATAAATCTAGTCGAGACACTCGTCGGGACTTCCACTTGGACTCCTATCGATCCATGCCGAGGGTCATGGCTCGCATCCAGCTTGTTTTGTTCGTTCGAAATTTCATTTATCTTGGCGAATCGTTGTCCACAGAAGGTCATCCGCGATGTCTACCAAGGGGTAATTGTTGTCCGGACTCGAGAGGGGAGAAATTTCGTCTCGGTTCCTCTAATGATAGTGCTAAGCTCTAATCTTGGAACAGCCGCAGATTGTAGCTTACTGGACTCGTTAGGCGAGCTCCCGGCGATACGCCGACGCTCAGACGGACCCTTCGACGCTTCGGGATAATTATCGGAATCGATTGCTGTTCGAGATGACACGCGACCATCACACGCTGAGCGGGCGGCATCGATCTTCGCAAGCGAACTTTGCGCTCCTCGCACTGGGAGCAAGCTGAATCCTTCTCGATACTCATGGGCACGAGGTCTGAGTAAGTTCTTTTCTTTCGAGGCAAGGGATGGAAGGACGGGATAAATTCGTTTGCGCTTTGCCTCTGAATTTCGCCCATCTATATTATTACCCGCCGTCGGGCGCGGCCCAAGGCCGAGGTCAAGTAGGAGGAACTGTTTTTCGACAATCATTTGGCGGAGGGGTCAGAGGATTGAAAAAAAAACATCAACTTGCACACCGCGGGATCATTCCGCAACTGCCGAATGAAACCCATTTCGCGACTCATGCAAGGACTTAAGGAAGGTCTCAAGACAGCGAGCCGCGCTGTTGATGTGGGCCAAAGACTCCTTTCTCGTGGCGCTGAGCGGCGTGTCGCACTCCTTCTGCCTCAGCGGGTTGGCCATTGATTTCCGTTATGGTTTACGCTCAGCTAGATAAATCGTGAGATGTAGCTGGACGTGGAAAGAAAAGGAGACGCTGAAAGGCTGCTGGGGGGCATCAGAAAACTCGTATCTCGGCCACCTGAGCTCAAGTTCTCGCAGGTATCTCTCATCGCGTGGAGTTTTCTGTCGATGGAATATTCCACAAAAACACCGAAAAGAGCGCTTTGCGATCCGAAGGCATCTGGTCGAGAGGTCGAGCGGTGGATTGAGGTGACCCTCTCTTCCCTTCACCGCTCCCAGAATGCAGCTCCTGGAGCGTTCCGGTAGAGTCGAAGTGTTCCGAGTGCAAATACGTCAGAAACAATTCGGAGTCGCAAAGCTCTGCTTTCACTCGTTCATTATTCACAAGGTTCGGCTTTTGTCAGCTGAGCTTAGCGGTTCCGAGTCGCTCTGCGCGAGGAGCGACGGGAAGACTTCATTCGCGTGAGGTTTTCCTCGCTGTTCTGGGGACGCCCATGGGTGGCGTGATACAACTTTTTTCCGTCAGCTTCACAAGCGAGTTCGATATATTCGAGTTACCTTACAAGGCGCTGGTGTCGGCTAAATTCAGTACAAACTGACTCTCGATCGTTCGAGCCCTCCTGTTGCGGCTCTACGCACCTCACTAGGCACCGTGCTGGGAAGTTCTGGGTTGGCGATCGCCCCTCCCCCGCCGAGCGCCAAGTTGCTTCCCGGAAACGTTGCAAAGCGGAGCGAGCGTCTGAGGTGTAAGCAAAACACAGAGCTGCTCCTGCGTGGGAGAGGAGGAGTCGCTTTTTCCGCACTAATTCCCCGTCTCTACGGAAGGAGTAGAATCGAAAAAATGAGTTCGGAGAGGCGCGATACGAAATCCTGCTCATGAGAAGAAATCGTTCTGTCGCTCTTATGCGGACGAAGCCCCTGGCGGATGCCCTGGAATATACCCCGACGCCGCTCTGCACTGAGAGACAGGTTTACTGGTCTGGTTGTGATCGCACCCTCGCTCCATCACCTTCTTGTCCAGACGATATGCTAGCGATTACGCAGCTGGATGCGAGCAGTCGAGAATGTTCCCGTCCCCGAGATTCGGTTCCTTGCGCGAAGGAAAAGTTCGATGCGACCGCGTAGCATCGAGTCGCGTGATCGAACTCCGAAAAGCATCGGAGACGAAGAATCCCCCATAGGCATAGCAGTCGAACTTCGAAGAAGGTAGGGGATGTACTTATGCAAATTCTGGGCCGCCTCCGCCGTTCCCGGACTCTCGCTTGAGACTCCAAGCTTCGGAAACGACCGGTGACAAGCTTGCAAGCTATAACGATAATGGATACTCATTGAAAGTTGAGGCAAGACGCTTGATGAAGTTCCATTCACTCGATGGGTTTTCTTTCTGGATTGCAGTGTTTATTTTGCGGAAGCTGTTCCAGTACATCAGGTTGGTTGTCGACTTGTAGAACCACATATGGACATTCGGAGGTCACGCATCCTACGATTGGAGTCTCTGCTGGGGTTCACCGAAATAATAGTGCAACTCGAGGTCCCCAGCGTCAGGTTCTGAATCGAGAAAATGAATCGTCAGCAACCGTTCGGGAATCAGTGCCGGGAGGAACTCTCATTCCAGGATGAGAGCCCCATGGTGGGAGAAGTCGCTCACGAAGAGAACTCCCCCCCCCAAGGTTCCTCCAAACGGCATTTAGTCCCGCCAGAGTCTTAGCCTGTCATTTTTCGAATCGAATATTCGTTTTTCCAGGAGCCGGTGAGAGTCGTGATGGATCCATGGTCATTCTTCTTCTGTTCTTATCCATTTTTCCTTTGTCAACCGGAGCAGAGATATAATAATTACTTGGGATGCGTTCTGAGCTGCTCCTAGTTTTTGATAACATATCTCGCTGTGTAGGACGGCGGCTCCGCGCAAAAATTGGCGATTATCTCCAGAGGTGAACAGGGTCCGTAGAAAGATTGGCAGCACAAACAGTCGGGACTGCTCCCTCGATGTTCACAAACGATTTCGCGAGCCCATCGAGTCGTCCACGGCATGAGAGCACTCACTGGAATTCGGAAAATCAAACGATTCGTATACCGCGGCGCAGTGTTTCACGATGATTTCGAGGGAAGACTCGAAGCTCAAGCTGACGGGGCGAACGACACACCAAACACGAAATACCAACCGGTTGAGTTTCACAGATCGATTTCTGACGGAAGGTCAACTTACCTTCCGACGAGTCGGTGCTTTTACCGAAAATGGTTCCCCCGTAGGGCTCGCATAAACCCCTGACTACTGTGTTCAAGCGGACCCCACAGGCACTTACAAACTCATCGAGTTCTCCGTCTTGACAAACACAGCATAGTGTGAGCATTGCCAGTATCAAACTTCGCAAATAATACATGGCGTCGGCGATGGTGTTGGCGGCGGCCAGGTCCGTGGCGGTCGACACTCTCCGTAGCAATGTCGCCGGAATCAACAAGTTGATGTAATGATCGACGTCAGCCCTAATCCGAGACTCCGCCTTCCGTCAGAAGCAGAACTCGCCTCCCGTCCGGAGCAAGTCCCCTTTGCGAAAAGTAAGCCAATTTTTTCCTCACGCCTTCTTATCGTGAAGCTTAGCCTATTTAGCTGCTGTCGGATCCTATGTACTTCGGCAACGTGCTGTTGACACGTAGAGAAGATTGCACGCTACGGATTCCGGGAGCGACGCTGTCTAATCCTGGACGATCTAAGTAAGACGCTAAGCAGCGAGGAGATTCTCCCGAGCGACCGAGGAAACAAGGAGATAAGCTGCTTGAGACTTTCGAGAAAGTGTCAATCTCTCGCCGCGAATAGATTGCTCTGATATGGTCCCCCACAGCTTCCCTGCCTAACTTCATTTTCGCAATACTGTAACATCTCGTTATAACTTATAACGGACCTCCTCAGGGTACCGGGGAAAAATCCGCTCCTGAAGAAATCCGGATCTTCTACCTCTCGCTCCACGCGCGACTCACCGTTCGCTCCGAGAGCTTCCTTCCTTCACAAACTGATCTCTGTTTGTTTCCATTTTCGATTGCCGAGATTATCGCGAGTTTCTCGCTCGATTTCATGACCCGACGCTCCTTTCCTCCTCTCTGCTGCAACGCCGAGTCTCACCGCGATTCGACTGTTCTATTTCGATGTGGACATGTGATTTCGAACGTGCATGTTCGATGTCTTTCAAATCTCGACGCCGCGCCCGGACAAGACACTAAGTTGGCGAAAATTCTGGTCCACTATAACCGGAATCGGTTCCTTGAAAGGGGGCTTTCCGCTATCGAGGAGGTTGCGACCAGAAAGTTAGTCCACCCGAATTGGAAGTCTGCTGTGACCGAGTCCACTTTGACGGGATTCTACTGTGGATCGCAGAACAGGGACATGAATGGGCGGCTGGAGCGAAACGAATGCATCAAGGACGTGGCTCTTGTATTTCGATCCGGAAACCGAGATTGATCTCGATGAGACCAATCGAAATGGACGGCGAAGAAAGTCCTATCGATATTCTTCCGGAATGAATTCTGTACCTAGCTGAGAGTGTCCGAAGGTCGTTTCGAGGCTCGCTCATTCGACCGAGCGTGCGACAATATCGCGAAGCGCGGAGTTAGCGAAGGCGTCTTCAAGATATCCTCGGTGAACGGCATATTTTCTACGATACTTAAGGAAGGACCGCACGACATCGGCTCTAGGAGATGACGTCTGCTCCTGCGAGGGTTTCATGGATCGACGAATCATCGTTTACTTATACGCTTCCCACATCTGTGGGGGAAGTCTCGAGAGTTTGCCCTCCATCTGAGGGTCCCAGCATGGATTCGGGAGTTTCTAGTACTTTTTGGGCGGTTCCGGGTCGTTACAGTTCACTAGAACGCGCCCGCATACTATTTTCCTCGTGTATTGACCCATAGGAAGGACAGCGGAACGCTTGTGTCGGAGCTGAGGTCACGCCCAAATATATCATACACGAGGAATAATGGCTCATCCCATCTCGAGGAATCGAGGTAATTAAGAATGGGCGAAACCTTGCGCTTGAGATCGGATTCCGAGAGGGGAGAATCTACCCAGTTCGTGAACCTGTTCTCTCATTCAGAAGAGAATAGGCGGATATTTGTGGACTGATCACGGTGCTGGGAGGATTGTGAGAAGACCTATCGAGATGACCAGGTCACTCACTGCGAAATTCCAGTTCGACACAGACGCGCATCGAAACATCGAGGTAGACATGCAGATGAACTCCAATCCGCATCTCGTATCGAATCTCTGCGGAATCTTCGCCGTACTACGAGCCCAAGGGGAAAAGATCGAGCGTTGAATGAATGTTGACGTGCCGCAGACCTCTTACAGACGTGTACACTGAAAGAGCCATGCTCGAGTCGGGATCTTTTCCGTCAGGCAGGTTCGCCGAGAAGTGAGAGGACACTCGCAAGAGTCCTTGAAGACGACTCGCCAGCCAGATCACTCGAATCGCGGATTCCGATTAGTGGCTACAATGCTGGAGGGGCTGCATCCCCCTCTCCAACAGCGCGAGAAAATCTACTTACACATTGTCCGAGCCAGCTTGCGAGGAGGACCGCTGCGACACTTCTTTGGAGCGCCCTCGCGACACAAGTATCTGAGCACGCTCAGGTTTATCAGAACAAACTTTATTCAAATTAGTTCGAGAGAGACGATCCCGCGCGGATCGAGGCAGCAGCTCAATTCTTCCAGCCAACGGCTTATCGAGAGGGAGTTCATCCCGAGGGTACGCGGCCTTTACTCTCTTGACCTTAATATATGCCTCCGAGAACGATTCCGATCCCTCACCTTTCTTCCCAACTCATCCGCGTCTGATCATGGTAACTCGATGTCTCTGCGGTCAGGATTCGATACAGCCCCGAGACCATGGTCATTTCTCTACAGTGAAATCGAACAACCACACAATCGATGCTGACCGACAGCGGTCCGACGTACAGCCCGCGAGGTCGATGACGAAAACGTCGCGAGCAGGCTATTTCAATTCGGAGTCGTCAAAATTCGATTCAGGTACCCCGTAGAAACAAAAGGTCGCGATCAGGTCCGGAATTCTACAAGGCCCAAAGAGCCGCTCGCAACAGAAGCAGAGGGGAGTGAAATATCGGTGGGGACACGTGACTCCGCCGAAAACTCGTTGCTTCGCAGCCACCGGCAAGTTGCGTCCTGTAAAAGACTTTATCAGCATAGTCCCTACTAGAGGAAATAGAATGGCGCGAGCTCGTAGCATTGGGATAGGGTCAGCTCGCCTCCCACGATTCCTCCAACATTCTCGATATGGAGAGGAAAATTTATTCCGAAAGGACTCACCTAGCTGGATGGGGACGTAACCGTGTCTCCGGAGACCTCCGAAAGGCAGGCATAGTTTACCCACAGCTACCTCTATTTGTTCAGCATCACACAAATTCAAGCTGAACGAAGACGAGTCCTTCTCCTCCGCTTCTATGTTTCGGAGAACAAAAAGGAGCACACCGATCGTGGAGAACAGATTGTGCATGTCGAGATCTTCGGCCAGCGTCTATCCTCCCTTGTGAGTTTCATCAGAATCCGAGGCAAATCGCTGAATACCGAAATGCCTTCGTCTGCCGTCTCGGATTGAGCCCGAGCGACGCTTGGCAGTCAGTCGAGTGTGAGAGGCCGCACAATGGAATGCGAAGGCATCAGTCAACATGATGTTTATAGCGGCCGCAATTCCTAGCGGAGAATATTTTGCTGTCTGGAGGAGCGGCATCGGATCTCCTTGGCGGAAACAGGAATCCACGGCGTTGAGTTCCCCTTTCATTCTGGGAGCGGTATTCTAAATTGATAGGGATGATCTCCGAGTGGTCGGAATTTCATTTGCTCTTGATAAGGGATGAGTAGTGCTCTTCTCGGAGCGCGGCGATTAAACGATTACCGCGGTATTGGAGATCCTGGGTGAGATTGAAAGAAGAGCGGAAGTATGTATACACGAAATATGTCCAATCGAAACGTTTCCTCTAAGGAGAGTCGGAAATCACAGCTCCTTCGTCCTCCGCCTCACGCCGGCTCGAGCCACCTAAAAACCTGGAAGCTGCAGTCCCGAGCTGCTTATTCCGTTCCGACTACAGCCCCCGATACTCGACTGCCTCGTCAATTATGAACACAAGAAGAAGAGGCAACGGCATAGCGTTTCAAAACGCGAAGACGGCACAAGGAGGCTTCATTAAGTCGAGACTCAAGACTTCGGTTGCTTTCTCGAGCCCATACGAGTTTTTGGAGTCAATCCTCGTCAAATAAAGCATCGAGGTCTCGAAAAGCATGGCTCCGCGAAAATCCACGAGGATTTCCGATTTCAAGGCGTTGTCGCTCATCGGGTCAGAGCATCTGTTGGGATGCCGAGGAGCAGTTGAGTTTCGTCCAACCTCACTCAGTCTGGTGGTTAGGCCTGGTCAGTGAAACCTCCACGGTGAGGTGAGTGTAAACAATGGGAACTTCCGATAGAGAATCGGAGCAAGCCCCCACGGGGTCTCCCCACGCTTCGCCCAATATTGCGGGAAGCGAATCATCGTAGTTCCAATTTCCCGATTCCTCGTTGCTGGAGAAATCGGAAGGGAGCTCCCCACCAAACTCCAGACGGAATTGTGCTTTTCTTCCTTAGAATAATTTTCCGTCTCTGTTTGTCCTTGTCTGCCTGAGGGAGCACAATGAACAAGGTCATCATCAACCTTGTCGGAATCACTTGATCTATTTGCGGCCTTCTGCTTTAATAAGACGTCTAATGTAAACAGAATACGAAGATAATCTGGCTCGACGGGTCCGGATCTTACCGAGACACATCCGCAAAGACACAATCCCTCTTACGGCAGGGTATCATGCGCTCCTCCTGCCGTGACGCGATTGGGCGACTGCCCGTGTCAATCACATGCGTATTTTTGTTTAATACATGGGCTCGGTCAATATTCGACTTTGTCTAGACTTGAACTCCAAGCTCCCGAATATCACCGATGAGGCCTCCCATCGCTTCCGGGGTTGGATTCAGGGGGCTAGTTCCCCAGACTAATCGGTACCGAAGGGGTCGAGTACCTTCCCATATGACGAATAGATTTCACGAACGAACTTGACTGCCCCGCTAAAGTTAAAAAGAGCGTAGATTACAGCGATGTATTTCGGAACCCTGAGTCCGATTCGTAGCTGAGCATCTTCTGCGAACGCAGATGGCTCAACGACTTCATTGGGAAAGACCTTTAGCTCGGAAGGAGTGACACTCGGTCGGCGTTCTGTCGGGACGGTCGATGGGTGTCTGCGATGGATGGTGAAAAGCGAAAAAACCGCAGCTCTGTTCTTGAGAGACTTCCTATTAGGGAATTCGGTGACCGGAATACGGTTCGTCCTCGAAACACTTTCAAGTCTGTCGGAATTCTATCCGAGACGCGGCGCATTCCAGCAGAAAATGTACTCTACGCTAGCTCCTATCCGAGTCGAGAGAGCACGCTTTCCAAGCTTTGGATGTTCCTCGAAATGATCGCACCGCGAGGAAATCAAAATCAACAATGGCATATCTATTTTAATAAACTCGTCACGAGCCAAGTGAGCGAGACCGGCCGCGGCTCCCATTGCCCTCAGGTGACATCGTTTCACGGATTTGAAATGTTTTTCCGGCCCGGATTTCGCTTCAAAACATCGAAAAAATGCGTCCCCAATGAGAAGTATGAAGATGGACCGCAACCCCCCCCCCCTGCCCCCGAGGCCCCCCTGATGGACCGAGAGCATCTCGCTTATCACAATGCAACGCGTCGCATGTTCGCGGGGTCTGTCCCGCGATTCCCATTCCGACCGTGATGATGATTTTCACGGTGGATCGTCGAAGATTCGCTCCACGAATATCGGAGATTGGGCCTTTATAGACATCCGGACGAGCCGAGGCTCGGCAAGTTCGTCTCAACTTGTGATCAATGATAGCTATGTTTTATGCCAAACCTCGAGGCCCTCGAGGCTATTTCTCGGGTGGAAGATTCACTGATGTCTCCGCTTAGTATCCGGGGAAGACATTCACTTCGGACGGGAGATGATCACTTGTCGTAGTAAGCGATAGCCCCTGGAGGATATTATATTCTTTTGGGTTGCCCGAATTATCCTTCCGACTCGGTCAGACTCCCGTTTCGTCCGAAGCGAAGTAGATGCCCACTTCCTACGTGGCTCCACGCAGAAAACTAGCGGACCGAGCCTAACTTTCCGTGTGATAATCGCGCTCATCCGATATGCTAATACGAAGAAGCTTGGAAGCCTCCCCGGTGAATACTGTTTTTCTCAAACTATCAAATGTTCCGGCGGACGCTCTACAAAATACTTGTACGATGTTTCTTCGCTGTCCGCTCGATCGTTGGGACAGCCTGTCCCCTCAGGAACCTGTAATTTGGCGAGGTCCCCAACGAAGGCAAGGTTATCCAGCTCTCACTGTATCGTACCATGATTCCGAACGCCGTCTTTTCATCTTCGCAATTCGAGTGCATCCCAGCAGCGAGTGAAATTGACGAATTCAAACAGGTCACTGGAAGATTTTCTCCCGATAATGATTATGATAATGATTCCCCGGTATATAACGAAACCGAAACTACCGCGAAGGCACCGCCACATGAAGGGACCCGATGCTGCTTTTCCTCGTCATTTGCCAAAGAATTCCTTCCCGCAACATTGCTGTATGGAAGCTCAAGTCATCGTTTCGCGGTAACACTATCGACGGTTCGATTCATGCTCCTCGAATTACTTCGGGAGGAACCTCGCGCTCTGGAAATTGACCGGAGATTCCGACGAAGAGACGTTTCCATCCTGAGCTCCTCATCCTACATCGAAACCGGCCCTGCAAGGCTCGCCGGTCATCGATCAATTATAAAATCCATGGAGATCCTGATCTCTATCCATCGCCGTAGTCGGCTTTCACCACAGAGAACTAAGATTTGAGATTAGATCTCGCTTCAATGAATTATGTTGAGTCAGAGCCGCGGTTCCGCCTCAAGGATGTCTGACGCTAAAAACGCCCGATTCGGTGAAGAGAATATGTTTCTCCGAAGACGTCGACCGCATCGAGCTCTGACCGCTTCTCGTCAGACGACGGTCTTCTTCAACGATCTGCGAGTCGACTCGAAGCTAGTACAGTCGGACCCGCTCATAAGAGACACCCCGGGGAACCGTAAAAAGTCTCTTATATGCGAGTTTCTCTTATGCGCGGAAACACCCAATCGCGGATGAAATGGTTGGAAATGATGAAGCTTTCTTCACGGGTCCGCATAGCCTAAGGCGCGTCTAGAAGGCCTAACAAGCAGTCGGAATCGGGAAAAATCGTTTCGTAGTGAAAGTGTTTACTGTCTCTTCGAAGCGAATCCTTCAACATGGAATCCTATCAGAAGGGCAATCGTGACGAGTGTCTTATGAGCGAGTTTCTGTTATAAGCGAGTTCCCAAGTCTCCTATATGCGATTTTTTTAACATGGGAGTCCATGGGCTCGGGAACCGGGGAATAGAATCTGTCTCTTATAAGCGCAAGTCTCTTATAAGCGCAAGTCTCTTATATGCGTATCTCTTATAAGCGGGTCCGCCTGTACGAGACGGACTCCGGATCCTGGGTCGATATATGCACGTACGCCAGAAGAGGAGACCACAGGCAAAAGTTCCCGTGCTCCGATAGGGATGGTGCATTCGAGAGACGCCGTCGCCGAGACGCGACCCCGCTCCAGAAGGCTATGAGCTTCGAGCTCTCGATCAGCTGAGCGGTATCCTCGCGCCGAGGAACGATCGCAATGGTTATATATTCGAACATTTATTTTTCGACTCTAGTTACTTAAATGCGGTCATCCATATGTGGGTCTACAATCCTTCATCGAAAAAGAGTGAAGCACGAGTTGATTTTTTTCGTCACGGCAGTGAACCAAGTTACAAATTTGAATAAATATCTGTCAACTGATGCTCTCAATCGTGAATATAGTATTTGTCGAATTCCGGCGCCGGTTGTGCGCAGAAGTTAGCGATGAGTGTGTTCATGGTGCACGGCCCGTGGAATTTCGAACAGCAGAAACAAGGCGCGCTCTGCGTTCTATTCATGCAGACGAGCTCCCTCGTGCTCCGGTGCCACATATAGGCCGAGAGCGGGTTCGCTATGGGGAAAAAACAAACGAGATGTGAGTTTCCGAAACAAGGGCTTACCACCGGAGAAGCTGATGCGTATCGAGGTATGAAGAAAGGAGGAGAACTTACTCGACATACCGCCCCTCTTCCGTCGAGCGATGCCTCCGAACGGTTTACACACCATAATGAGAATATCGGAGAGCTTGTCGCCGCACATTCCTAGCTTTGGAGAATCGTCGACAACCATGCTCGAATCCAAGCGCACATTTTGTGACAGACCCACTGCGATCAGAGCGACGAAAGTCAACAATGTGCTCAACAGCTTCATGGTCGCAATGAGTGACTCAATGTGCAACGGCTCGTTTAAGTACGCTACTCGCCGGATTAGTCGGAGCTATGAGACCTACGCAATCCGCTACGTCATACAGATCGCCGCGTCTTGATTGGTCGTTAGATATCGGTTTCTTCATTCATAGCAAAATTGGGAAACCTGCAAAACTAGAACCCCCTCCGAGAACAACGACTCCGGGGCTCAGCGAGCGAGCGTCAGCAATCGCGGGAGGCTTCGATGCTTCAGAGCATATCGGACGGAGATTTCCCGGCGAGATTTGGACCTCGAAGCCGAAAGCTTCGGTGGAATAGATTCGTCTTTGTAGGCACCGGGTGTGACTCAATCCCGAGGTTGGTCGTGATTCTCCCGGATTAAGTAGCGAATTTTGACACGCACACTCCTTCCTTGACGAAGTCGACGATGCGCCACAAAGTACAAAGCGAGAGAATACCTGCTCAGATGCTTTGACGAGGAAGCTTAGAGACAGGCCGGTTTTCACTTCTGCGAATTTTCCCAGACCCACAGGCTTCTTCAGAACTTTTAAGGATCTCCATGCTTGTTCACGCATGAATGCCCCGGAGAATTTAATATTTCGGCAGCATACTAGGCGTTCAGCATATCAGCCCATCGGGTGTTCGCCTTTCGTCCGGCTGGCTAGTGGGAGATAGCATCCTGATAACGGAAAGCTCGTAGCGGTAGATGGGTCCGCCGATATCACCGCCGAGGGTGTCGATTTCAGTCGCGAGCTCTGACATCCGTTGAGCCAGACTTGAGCTCTGCACATAGTCACGCTCCTCAGAAGCCATGACTCAAGGAGGTAGATTGATCGGGTTAACGCGGGATCCGGCGCAGAAATGAGCCATCCTGAGCATTCAGAGCTGAATCGACTTCCAATATCCAGAAAATAGACGAAACTCAGAGATAATGACAGCGGAGGAAGATGTATTCCAGATTCGAAGTTGTATCCGGTATCGGCCGGGCGGTGGAATGTATAGAGCCAGGAAATGCGGCGATCTGATCAGCTGGGCTGTTCACTGAATTTTTTCATTCCTTCGTGACGCAAATATTCCCAAGTCCCCGAGATTGAGGTCGCCGATGACCAGAAACACTGGTCCCGAGTTTTGAAATTTCGCTATGCTCTGGGAATGTTCGCGACGCGTCACGGACGACATTTGCTCGAGTACATAGCCTACTTTCGCCTTCAATTATTCTGCTGATCACCACTTGAGCTTAATGTTGTCTCACTTAGTAGCCTGAATAAATTTGCAACAGACTCCCCGCTCGTGTCTGGTCGCTCTTCACCCCATATGAGTTTCATCTAGCTCTGCGATCTCAATAATGATTTTCCTGTGAGATATTCACCCACGTGGAAGACGATCAATTCTAGGAGGAATTTCGAGAGACACGAATGAGACCCGGCAGGCGACCGCTGCGAATTTCCTTCGAAAAGCTGAACACGAATCGAATATATGCTGTCCGACGTTTCCTTTTCTTAGCTGACCGAACATTCAAGGTACCCTCCGAGGTATTCCCTTTCGCTCCCGAAGGGAACGACAATGGCCAAACTAGCCACATCATCCTGTCGACGGAATAATTCGGGCTTCAAAGTTAACGAAAGCGATCATTCTATATTGCACGCTGAAGACATCGATCGTGGGAAATCGCACATCACTGCGCATGGCAAATCCTGGTCACTTGAAGTCGTGGAATGGAGCCAAAGTGTAAAACACTCATCTCGAAACCATTTCTCAACGAAAATTGAAAGGGGAGGTCCTCGATTCGAGCATGGGGGCCACGAATCTCGGATGTGTCTCTTCCGCCATGTGAAACGACTTTACACGCAGTTCACGCATCATTCCGATATGCCGAGAATTCATGCTCCGTCAAAATGACTCCCCGTCTTTCGGCCAGGGCGTCGCGCACGTAATCGGTGTGAAGGTCCTTGAAAGGAACTATCCCTCCCGCAATCATCCCGACATGTTCACGAAGTCGATCACCGACTTCTCCCATTGAAGAGAAGCGAGCCCAGCTATTCCATACGATTGTAGCTGCTAGCGGAAGAACTCCGTTCGCCACGAGGAACGACTCAGTTTATTGATCACCTCTGATTGAATACCCGCTCTGTCGCCTTACGCGATCGAAGATTATGAGGCGCAACACCATAACAGCTCGTCGTTCTCAGTTTCCTCTTACAATCAGACTACCTACTACATATTCTGCTGTGGCGACGCTTATCGCATCCTGACTCCTGACACCGGATGAACGAGGGACCAACCAAGGATCAACTCACGCTAATCGTGTTTTCTGCCGGCATTTTACCTCTATAGAACAAAGTCAGCTCTAGATGATCGACAACTTGACGTAAACTTGTCTACCCTCAAGGTCGGCACGATAAGGTTCGCTTTCATGCTCCCTAGGAACATGTAGCTCATTAGGGTGCACATAATAAGCCACAGTTCTAGCATGAAGCGCCCGAGCCATGACTCTGATGGCTTTTCCGATGATGCGGGATCATTAACGATATTCATCTGAGCGTCCCTATCCAATCGAAGCAAGTATTCATCCAGTCCTGAGGCTTACGGAAAACAGCTGACCGTCCTGCAGAAAGGAACCGAACATCGTAAGAGACCATCGAAAGGACGGCTCTTTGACGGTCATCGACTTGGGTCGACTGCCGAGCCAATTGTTGCTCACAGACGCAGTCACAGCAAACGTGAAGCTTCCGAGAAGAGTTAGCCAGGCCAGAGATCAGAATATGGAGGTTCGGGACTCCCGATCCCGAAATCAGGCGCTTCTCCGGTGTTTTCCCGGTTAGTGAGGAATACCCCCAGCAGCGTCTCCCGGAACCTCCTCAATCGGAAATTCGGACTTTGCAGTCCTTTACCGTCGAGTCGAACGCGACTGCGAGCCTGGAGTATTGACGTATCAATTCTCTATCTTCGAGGCGGAAGTACGTCGCGTAGATCCGAGCTGTCCCCCAGAGTTCCTCCTAATAAACTGAACGGATCGCGACAGGTCCTGTTACTGTCTCTCTCTCCGTCGTACACGGCTCCGAGCCTCAAAGCAGTCTATGCTCCGGTTTCCCGACTCACCATTCCGTAGTGGACCTCGGTTGGTCCTCCAATAGGCTTGTGAACGCGCTAACGCTCGTAGGAGTCCCCTCGTTCCAAGCTTGGGAGGCGATGAGGAAGACCCGAATCATTCGAGTCAGACGAGACCACTTCATGATTTCCCCGTTCGAGATTTACTCACGTCAAGAATCCAGTTCTGAATGAAGCCTGACCTTGGGTTCATCCACGCTGAAGTTTCACGGATATCATGCTCAATTCCACAAGTGGCGATCCGCAGAGACCCAGAACGCTCATTTGTCCTGACACAGGATCCGCGGATGAGATGTTGTACGGCTATAGCTGGGAGCGTCATCAACTTATCACGATCAGCCAAAGGTCGATTGGGTGTCATCTCCGGTGCTCAAACCAGATTATCTCCTCAATGGGAATGGTGCAACTCATGGGGGTAACCTCGATGTGCAGGCTCCATCCGCTCCACGGCTCCATCCCTTGATTATTTTGATGGATTTACGACGATTAGCTCTGTCGAAACTCGCTCCTATATCACAAGTTGAGACCCGATCGCGGTAGATCCCCAAATCGAGAGCAGCGCGGAGCTCCGAGACGTGGACGAATGACACCGAGCAACAAAAAGTCTAGCCCTGCCGAAAGCTGCGATACCCGCATGACTCATTTGCATGCGACGTCGATGATGATGCTGAGCTAATGGAAAGATGAATCAGCCAGAAACCTAAGCGCCGCTATAAGCGGTTGCAACGTTTATGGGAGATATGTACATATATACTGGATTCATTTGTACGTCTCGGTCTCGGGTTTGTCTAACCTTACGCAATCCATCTATAATCTTCAGGGGAAAATTTCGATGCGCCCTGGTCCTGCCCTCATCCCGAATTCTACTAAGATGTCTTTGGAGCTTCACTTCGGGTCTATGGTGCTGCGGAGTCGGGAATGAGGCAGTTGCATGAAGTCTTATCAGACTCCAGAGAGGTGAGGATTCTAGACAGCCCGATTCTCAACGTCATCTCATGCAAGCCGGTCCTCTTCGGTATGTTCCACGTCCAGAATCCAGAGCGAGCTGCCACTAGAGCGCAGAATATTCCCGGACGAAGTTTTCTCTGATATTTCATTCACGTTTTCGCCCTCGTTGCCCATTGCCGGAACGGAGAGATGCTGTTTCGATTCTGAGTTCCGGGATTCGGGAGACGCGTCGAGCTCTCGGAGCTTTTCCGATGTCTTGGGTTTCTCTGTCGCTTCGCCTTCCATCTTATGGTTGTCGGTTGCTGGTCTGAATCCAATCCCCTTCGATGAACGATGCATTCATCTCGATCGAAAACTGTCGGTCTTCTCTTCAACACTACGAGAGCTCCTACTCCTGAACCATTATTCGGCCCGAAAATATCTATATCCATATTGGCGTATGGAATCCCGGTCCAATGAGAAGATCCGTTTTTCCGTATGCAGCGTACTGCACGATGCAACTTGCGCTCCGTCAATTCCTGCTCATGCGGAGGACCGATTCAGCGAAGAGAAGGCATCGGACACATCGGTATCCGTGCTATGTATCGGGACAGGAGCCAGCCGGCGACGGCTCCCGCGACTAAGCGGCAAACAGACGCGCTGGACTGCAAACTAAGGGCTTCAGCCCGAACTGGCTGGCTGCCAAGCAATCTACAAACGTGACAGCTATCGGGAACCACTGGAGCTTGCAGTCAACTTTCGAGGGCGTAACGGACGAGGCGGGGCTCGCTCGTGGTGAAAAACCTCAGAGCAGCAAGCTGTCCGACTTCGGCCGTCCTGGCTGACCGGTGGCTCACCGGAACGCGTTCGTAATGGACCCGCGTCAGGAGCGAGAAGGGTTCATGGAGTCGGCTCCCCGTGTCGGATCGACATTCGAGTCTCTCAAGTGGTGTCCGAACCCCGGTCCACCCCAATCGGAAGGGCATGGTGACAATGTTCAAAAGTTCGCTCCATGATTTCTGTCTAAGATATAGTCCAACCGGGAAAAAATAGTTCAAGCAGAGGAGCTGATACCTAAATCGCGGCTCAGTCGAGGTTGTAAGTGCCGAATGCAGCGACCGTTTCTCCGAATTCGCTCTGGTTTCCGAATTATCTCGATTCTTCGGGTTTTTTGACATTGGAATTCTCCTCCGGTCCAAGTGACCTAGAGCTAGAACCTAGGCTTGGACCATTCCTGTCACGAATTCCGTGTCGTTGGAATCCCGTTGAAAGCACAGCCTCAATTATCATCTTTACTCGGAGACCATGGCTCCTCATTACGTGAAGCTCAAACCGGGGATGGTCAAGGTCTGGGTTTATATGTTCCTAAAACATGGCTCCAGCTTACCCTGGAGCGGTGAAAGACTCGGAAGCTGAAAGATCTGAATAACTGGATCACTCCAGAACTAGAGCGAATTCAAAGAAACGTTCACCGGATTCGGGACCCACGATCCCAACCCACCCAAATCTGGGCACGAGCTTTTCTGATGCATATTGGCTGTCGGGCTGTCATTCCTACCGCATGCGAGCGGTGCATATTCCGCTCGAGATGCGTTACCTGTCCTTCCTTAGACCACAACTGGAAACTTTTTCGCGCAAACATCTCGGATTTTTCTTCTAAGGATGGATATAGCCGGTGATTCCAAGGAGCCTAAGCACGATCCCGCAGATGAATCATTAATCATTATTATCAAGGGAGTATCGCCGAGTTACCTCTATCGGGCTGCCCCATCGAATATATGCCGTCGAATTTCTGCTGTACGTTTTGTGAAGTACGGTCTCTCATCGAGGTAAACGAATACGGTAAAGCCTGTCCCTCTAGAGCTCAAGCGAATTTTCCCATTCTTCAATCGAATAATAAACTACTCTCCTCCTAAACATCGTGCATGCTGGAACCCTCCAGGGACTCGAGTCGTTTGGAGAGCAATAATCGTCATCGCCAGCTGGCTCACTAACGCGGAACGTTTGAGCACAGCCGGAAAAGTCACGTTTGTATAAAGAGTCGTGCTGCGAGTGCCCCGGAGTGATGAAATACTCGTTTTCAGTTGCGCGCTGACCGTGTATTTCGCAAGGTCGGCCTGTTTGGCGAAGGCAGCCACGGATGGCAAACTAGAAAAGTTCACGTTTTGGTCATTGCATTGACTCTCTCGCTATTCTCGATCAATACTCCGTCCCTGCATCAACGCAATTGAATCCATCGACAAATAAAGAATTCCTCTTTCTCGGAATAGGCTGGCGGGGACCCTGATGAGTATTTCACAGAGCCTCCGATCATCGATTTAGACTACAGGGGACTTCCCCAATTGAAACGGCTGATCTGAGATCCCCGGGACCTCATTGGCAATGAGAAGCCCCAGTGAGAAGTCTCGTGCCCTTCAACGATTTTCCGGGGGCGTCGGAGTGTCCGCGGCTTCTCACGGACCGTAAGACAAGAAGTTGAATGGGAGGCACGCTTCGACGAGGAATCTCGAGCGCGGCCGACTCGGCTCTTCATCGATCTCTATTAATAAGTCGCCTACCGTGAATCAATGCTCGACAAGCAGAAGGCTACTCCTTCGGTGAGACGCCTCTGGCGGCGATGGGGGCGGTTCGCCGTGTGGGTGAAACGTTAATCCTGGTGTGATACGTCGGCGAAGGCCCGTCAAACGGAATAGATTGGCTTGAGTTTGCGTTCAGCGATTGGATGTCGCGGGCTCTACCAACTCGGGATTGCGGATTCCGCTAATGAATTCTGCTCGATTAGGTCAAGCTCAGAGAAGACCGCTTCGGGATAAGCGCTCCGTGTCGAGCGTGGCAAGACGGAGTCAATTCCATTCATGTTCGCTGGTGGCTAACACCCGGCTGACGACAATCGTGTCCTTCAACGGGACCCAGCAGAGAGGCAAAACCTGTCCACGAACAAAAATAGATGAAAACGCTGAGATCCACCCTTCACGGTCTCCCAGTGAGTCGAACATCCGCGGAACGACTCCAAGCTCGGAACATCCGAGATATTTCCTCATGCGCTCCTTCTCTCTCTTTGCCAGAAAACCGCGGTCGGCGTCGTTGTGCGGTCTCGCTCGAGAGGGCGAGTTCTGCGAGTTTGTCCCATAACTGGATCGTTATGCCGAGGCGCGATAGCCGCCAGTGAATTGATTTCCGCTTAACGGAGCCGCGAGTACCCGGAGAAGGACAAGAACTTGATTAGCCTTCCGCTCTATCTTGCTAATGGCGTTGCTCTTGACCGCACTTTCTCTTTTTTGCTCCTTCGGTCGGAGCGAAGTTCGCCGGGCTGAGCGGCTATCTCTCGATCTTGTAGCCACCAGGAACTCTGCGGACCATGCAATGGTTTCTTTGGGTTCTGAAGTTTCCCCAGCGTTCAGTATAATCGAGAGGTCATCGGTAGTAGGAGGTGCGGTACATACAGACGCCTGCGCCCGGCCGAAGTCTCGACGAGGATGGTCCTCAGGGCCGATCGGTCTTGATACGTCCCGATAATGCGCGGAGATTCAGTCATCACTAGTCTGGTAGACCTCCATTCTAGCGCAGGATTTTGGATTGGCCCTTCCAGGCTTTGATCAGTACTTTCGGATCGCTCCTCCGATGAAATCATCAGCCGAGCCCTCCCGAGTGTCCTTTCCTCTCGAATCTAGAATGGAGACCTCTTCGCGAAATATTGTATCGAGAGAGAGGGAGATGGAGAGTCAGAGAGGAGAGAGAGCCAGGAATCATGATGCATTGAGGAATGAATTGGTCGAGACCTGAGACGAGGTTATGGGTTTCACCCCCGCAGACTGAGGCAACCTCGGGATGAATACTCCGCTTCTCTTGGGAAGAGCCGTTTACGAGAGTCAAAGCAGCGAGAGCCCGATGAACTTGACGTCGATGCAACGTGCAAGCCGCCGCAGGAGATAGACTGGCCCTTTGGACCAGTCGGCTGAGTGTCGGAATATTTTTCAACAGGTCCAGAACGCTGCCAGTTGAGCTCTGTCTGAGAAACGTCAACAGCTGCTAAAAATAGCGATTCGTCAAAACTCGGGTCCTGCAACACCAGGCTCGCCATATCTAACATTTGCCGACTGTTCTTCTTTTCCCATCTTTGTGAACCGGTCCAGCGCGAAATACGCGATCTCCGAGAACCGAAAATCTCGACCGTTTTCTCGACGCTCTACGGTGCACTAGGACCCCACAAAGCTCCTCGATTCGGAGTATCCTTATGAGAAACAACGATATCAAACCTGAGAGGATAGCGATAATTAATTTCCTTACTGCACCAATGTCTGAATGGAAGCGGGAGAGCTTCCGACTCGAATGAAGAAAGTCGTCTCAACTAGCCGGGTCGAATAAGAGCAACAGATGCGAGAGGTCTCAGCTGGGAGAGCAGGAGAAACCGGCTCGCTGCTCTTCCCACTGATTGTCAGACAGCGCATACGAAACTCAGGGTCTGGAAAAGCGCAACAGCACCGTGGCGTCTAACGAAACCGATGCCGGATATCAGCGAGGCTCATTAAACGACGCCATCAGATCTCGTCTGAGCGGGCTGGACAATCTATTCGCGCTTCTCGACAGCCGCGGACTCATCCGATGTGATTCCGAATGCGCTCGATACGTTCCGTGATATGCGAGCACCTCCGCTCAAAGTTCCGTAAAGTGTTCTAAAGTGTCTCTTGAGTGCTCCTCTCGAAATTTCGATCCGAGAATGGTGCGATCGACCACGGCTGCTATGACTTCTGATCAGCCCGCGATCTCCCGAACGCTGATCGGCTACTTAACGGTGCTCGGTGCAGTGTCAGTGATGAACCTATGTCTGGTGATCGATGCTCGTTGCCAGCTCCGAGCCGCCTCAGACGACCAGGTTGGCGCCGTGGCGAAAGAGGTGAATGCGGTGGAAGATCGGACTCTATCCCCGAAAATACGTACCGGCGCGGCGCCGGGGGTGGAGCGCATGGATTTGAGTCGCAATGCGAAACCCAACCATTAATTTTATATAAATAACTATGCGGAAGCATGCTCATGACCGACATTTCATCATCACACAATATTCTTTGTTGTATCAGGTTCTCCGGTTATTGGAGCCGCAGACCGTTCATCGCCGTCAGGCGAAGCGCCAAACTGACTTGGAGGGTGCGATTGCGCCCGAAGTACCGGAAGCTGGGACGGGCGCTCCGAGTGGAGGCGTTTCCTTCAACGTCAATGGAACTCGTCAACACCCCAAGTCGCCGGAATACTACGCAACGGTACCGGTGGGTGGATACGGATCCTTGCGAGACCTTCGTCCTTCCCACGATAGCCGACGCGAACTAATTGTCAGATCAAAACGAGAAATCGGATCTCCAGACTCGAAGCTCTACGATGGGAGTTCCGAGCCTGAGTACGAGCGATACCGATTTGTGCTCGGATAGATATCGATTGAGAAATGCCTGGGAAATGCATCCCCCGCGGCTCTTACCCTGACTTTGCAGGAGCATGTCTCTGATTGCCGCGACAGTCTAATTGGAATCGAATTTCGCAGATGGACGTCATGACTCGATTCTGCAAAGACAGCTCCACATACTGCAACTCGGAATACGTGCGTGGTGGGTTCTGGTGTTTTTCCCTGATCGACTGTAAATCGATGATTTGATCATTTATTAATCACAATCACCATAACGCATCCCGCGATCGCAGGGAACATTTTTGAATAGTGATCGTGATACGATATCAATGTAGGTGAGAAAGGAGAATTGGGACCCATCGGCCCACCAGGATTGAAAGGTCAGCGGCATTCGAATTATAAATCGACGATTCTCCTCGCCCCGCGATGGATTCAAAGATCTTCACTGCGGCTTCAGGCTCGAAAGGGGAGCCTGGCCTCGACGGCGTAGACGGAACTCCCGGCCAACCCGGCTTGGATGGAACCTTGGGTGCCCAGGGTGCTGATGGTCCCAAAGGCGACAAGGGAGAGCAAGGGGAGGATGGAATACCCGGTAGTCATGGAACCGACGGCGTAAACGGTTAGTGAATCGATGGCATACCTAGATAGGAGCGTCCATTATTATCGGATCTATGTAAAACGCTTGAGACAGCATAAGTATCCCTCACTCTCGGTATTTGGAGTTCTGTGGAAATCCGCCTGACTTCAACTGTTAGTCTCTTCCTAATCGATGACTCCAAATCGCCCACTCGAGGCGGGAGCGCTCTGCACTGATTGGGGAAATCGGTTTCAGTATCATAGGGATCCTCAGGTTGTTTTTTCCGCAGGAATCGACGGCGTTCCGGGCGAGAAAGGAGATAAAGGCGACTCAGGTTGGTCACAGTAATCGGAGAATCGGAAAAAGAGAGGGTTTTCACTTTTTCGAATGTCTATTCTCGTCGGGATTGGATAATTGACGAGGGAACCCTTAAAAATATTCAACCACATTCCATGGCGAGCAGGGTTTCCTGGCTTGCGGGGACAACGAGGTCCGAAAGGAGACCACGGCGAAAGGGGTGAAGCTGGAATCCCTGGAATACAAACGTGGATTCCCGAGCACTCCGACTTGAAATCAGCGAAGGATCTTCTGAGTGAGTTTTCTGTCGCGCGCATACTCCGCCATCAAAAAGCACTGCGAGTTCGATTCCTTCACGGTTTGATTCTTATAGGTCGTATTTTTTCGAAATGATAATTCAACCTAGTTGGGCCGCATGGAATTCCCCCCGGGTACTTCGTCTGTACGGACGAACGTAGAGAGATTTCGTTGAAGCTTGACGAATAAACTGACGGTAATGAAAGGAAGCGAGAAGACTCGATTTCGATAATTCCAGTTCCTCCGGAGATTGTACTTAGTACGGAGTCGTCGTCCGTGGAAGTGAACGAAGGCGTGAGTCTGGGCCTCGTCTGTTCAGCCACCGGCCAGCCAACTCCGAGCGTTGCGTGGTCCAGAATCGATGGCAAGCCGATATTCGGGAATCCTCACGGTTCGTAACCCCGAGGAATATCAGCGAGTGTGAGTCGCAAACTCTTACCTCATGAGAGCGGGCTCCGTGGCGCTAAACCCGTTTACACTCCAGTGTCTAGCGTGGGAGACAAGCAGCTGAACATGAGTTTGGTCACACGTGCCGACATGGGGGTCTACGCGTGCACAGCAGCGAACGGAGTTCCGCCGATCGCCTCCCGAACGATCTCATTGAACGTGGCCTGTGCGTGAGCTGCCGCGTGGTCATGCAATAGAAGTTTGGTGAGGGATTAATCTATCGCGCGAGGGTGCGAGACAACCAGAGAAAGAGTTCATCTGCTTTCAGTTGCTCCCTTGATACGGATTCAAAAATGGAACGTGGCGAGCTGGAACGGCGGTGGGGTCGTTCTCGAGTGCCTCACCGAAGCCTATCCGCCTCCAGTGAATTTCTGGATTTCGCGCTCGGGGAACATCATCGGCGAGTGGAACTTCGGGTTTGAAGTGAACTACGTAGGCATGTACCTACTCACGGAAATGCTGTGTTTTTCCTTTGCGTAAAATCGAAGCGGAAGAATGGAACGTCTGCCGAGCTATTTGGCTTTCCGGTGATCGCTTTCGAGATGAGTCATATGGAGGCAGTAGACCATCTCAGGACCCGTGCGGAGAGAATACGGATCGCGATGTCGAATTCGATCCCGTTTCTGTTTGCGGTGGCCACGCGGTGACATCCGGAAAAGAACATGCATCGCTTCGATGAATTGAAAATCCTCCCTCACGTTCCAGAATCGTCTCTGAAGTACGTTCCCAAGGACGAAGCGCTCAGCTCGTATCAACATCGAATGACATTGAACATAACCTACGTAACTCCCAGCGATCTTGGGAGCTACCTCTGCGTGTCGAAAAATGTTCGGGGACAAGCCGTTGGAACCATCGATCTTAGTAGTAAGAAGAGTGTAGACGGATGTTAGCGATCGAACGAACGCCACAGAGCTAGGAACACGCGCACAACGAAGAAAAATGACGATTCCCAAATGAACCGGGGACCGAATGAATGTCGCACTAGCTGGTTGGCTGGTTGACTTTCGAATGAATTCACTCCGAGTTCCGAACAATTCAACGGAAGACCAATTTCTTCTCTTGCGAGACCTCACTCAGTCATTAATTCGACCACGTTATCAGAAACCGCACAATGAAAAGGAGGAGCGATGAGAATCACACTCCTAGTCTGCCGATCACACGACGATCACGATTTCCGAAAACACATAATCTACTGATGACAGAATAGCTTGCAGTGACTCGATCGGCGTGGATATTCTGTAGATATCTTGTGTTCCGGACTTGAGTGTTCACTGCATGTTTGGGAGCGTTGCAGTCTCATGAGGCTCTTCGCTTGAAGGACACAACTAGTAATTGTAGTTATGCATCTCCCAGATCAAAACGAACCTCTTGACTGGAGGTCGTCCAGCGAAGAGGCCACGTTCGGCACAGGTGAGTGATATCTGTTCCGATAAGACCCGTTCACATCCTATACGGGAGCCATCCAGTCGCAGAGCTTATTTTCCGCAGAGGCTAAGGAGAAACAGCACGCCCAATGTTTGAGGAAATGCCCGGAGTGCCGCTGTAAGAGCGCTCTCCCGGAGATGGCGGACGTACGCAATGAATACAGCGATGTGGATAAACGCAATTGGACCAGGAAACCAGACAGGCATCCGGGTGAGCTCGCGCTGGAGGTGACTCGGGACTCCGAACTCGTTTTTCCGCATTTCCAGAGAGGCGGATCCCGCAACACAGGCTTGCGAGGTTTTAGTCTCTGCTAGTGCGATAGTTCCCAAGGCTCTGGAAAGATAAAGCCCCAGACAGTTCAGAAATGTCCGCGCAATCCTTGCCAACGAGAATTCCCCACAGTCGAAAGGGCTTGCTCGAGTTTTTGATTTTTCAGGGTGCACTCTGGACTCTCGTCTAAGTCGCGTGGGGAAACCGGTGATGTATCTCGAAAACGGCACATCGTATTCTGCCTGGTGGCAGGACGAGGTCTACCACCCGGATTCTGAGAACGCCACGCGTGTCTTCTATGCTACCAAACACGGGGACAACACCCATCTTTACATGTTCAAAGTTTGTAGTCGAATCAGAGACACTCTTCCTGATCGCTTGCAATCGCCGCTCCGAATGAAGTCCTGGACAATAGCACTTCCATTCCAGACACGAGAACTCTTCCAAAATGGAACGTTTTCGAAGGGAATACCGCTGATCTCTCCCTTTCACGGAAACGGCAATCTTCTGATAAATGGAACCTTTTATTATCATCAAAACGCATCTAACAATATAGTGCGTGTTCCTCTCCATTCGAGATCCTTCGAGTGAGTATTGTGATCGCCTCGACGGCTCGGCGGTCTACACCCATGTTTATTCGGTTCGAGCAGGCTACGCGACTCCGTCCCTGGGAGACAATCCGCACGGTTTCGCGGGAGTATTCGCCCTAACACCCCCGTGTCGGACCCAGAACCTCTTCCGAGAGCGGCGTCTCTGAAGGATGTGTAGTCATTAGCTCGAACGCAGGTCCATTGTATGCACCATCGACTCGAGCGATCCGTCGGTGTGATACTGAAAAAGCCTCCAAGTATTTGTTCTGGGGACTTCAATCTGATTTTCCGCATCCCGATTCACGAGCTCCTATGACTCATCGATACCCATGCCATCACGTGGCCCCCTCCGAGAGAAGAAAGGGCATAAGATCGTTTCCCCGAAAATTTTCAAACATTCTCTCTCGATACCGAGAAAAACCATGAGCCGCTTGGTTCGTTGCTCTTAGGTGCAGAAAAAGAGGGATTCTCGAAATGAGGTTTTGGGGAAATTTCCAGGAAAGGAGAGATGTCCGTCCTCGCAGTCGAGGATATGGCATTCTCGAATCGAACTTTTCTATTCGGCCAACAACAAAACTATGCGATGATATCTGCCGATGAGAACGGACTCTGGATCATCTACTCCAGCACTCGATCCAACAACACGATGATCCTCAAGGTGTGAGGCTCGACGAAAAATTTCGATCCACAGTCTGACGCACCGCTTCTGATTCATCTGATTTTTTCTTCGCTTTCAGATAGACGAGAAAACCTTCGAGAAACAGTTCATCTGGAATTTGACGCTCCCGCACAAGAAGATCGGTCAGATGTTCATCATGTGCGGAGTATTGTACGCAGTGAACTCCGTCACGGAACCTAATGCGCAAATATACATGTACGCGTACGACCTATTAGCCGACACCATTATCAGCCTTGAGGTAGAGATCTAAATGTGGAAGAGCCGAACAATCCTTGATTCCAAGCTCCGGAATGATGTTTGAAAGACTGGCGATTTTATTGAAAATACATCAAGCAATAGGATTTCTTGTCCGATCCGCAGGCTCCGATCGCTTTCACAAATCCATTTGCGAACACAACCTTCCTTACGTACAACCCTCGAGAGCACGAACTCTTCTCGACGGACAACGGCAACCATTTAGTGTATCCAGTGAGGACGCTAGAGGAGGATCGCCGAGCCGAGCTGCTAGAAGTACAATTGAGGACATCCTGATCGCGGCACGAGTCCTCAGGGAGCTCACGGTCACGGGAAACTTGGGCGTTGGAGTTCCATCACAACATCGAGCCTATCGAGGTCTCATCAGGAGCTCCAGTACTTCCTCGATGCAGAATGGAGAGATTCACGTCTAAAAAAGCAAGAAAATACAAAACGTATTTCAGGTATATTAATTCATCTCGATTTGTAAAACAGTGAGCAGGAACGTGCGCGAAGCATCTTCCAAGCTTTCTGCCAGCGAGTTCCCCGACTGTTTTCGAGTCAGCCTGAGATCTGAGATCGTGGAAGAGCTCCCGTAGGTTAATCGTCCGAAGCACAGATTCGTTGGGTCGGGGTGGCGCCATTGAGCAACTCGCAGAGAGAAACAACAGGATAAAGAGAATATCAATTCTGAAAATAAACGCCAACCGAAACTTATCGGGGGCTTAAAACTGACATATCCGTTGAATGTATGGGTCTATGACTCCTGATCTCGGAGATTCCGAGTGATCCTCCCACCAAACGCGAATGATAGAATTGCATTGATTCTTATTCAATAGATAGAAGTCGACTATTTGCGAAATACGGGAAAAAACGACGTAGTGCCCTATCGTTCAAGAGACCGAAACATTGGTGCGGACCATCCCTCGACAAAACGATAGTATTTTATGAAAATACGTTGTTCAGCGTTTTATTCACAATGGGTTTCAAGCGACCTGAGTATCGTCCGTTGTCTTCCTAAATCACAGCCAAGATAAAACAACCATCAATGAAACTTTGGCAATACACAATGAGCCTCGCTCGGCAACGAGGGGAGCACCCAGCAGCGGGGCAGAACACATCCCATTTTGTAGAGTAAACGAGACGCGGCAGACCGGCAGTCCCCAGCGTAACGTGAGCGAGGTAGGTAAGCTATGAGATATGAACAAGCGTACGGAATTTCGGAACCCTCACTCGCTTCGTTAAGGTCTCTGTGTCTTGTCCCTCGCTTGAGTTGCTTGTGGCAAGAATTCGGGGTCAATATCGGCGCCGTGGAGGGACGGCGGAGGATTTCGTCTCACGGCGACGACGCCGATGTGGAGGATAGGACAGACTTGCAAGCTGCTGAGTAACGATATGGATATGTGAGGCAGAATCTAGGAGTAGAGCTCAGAAAGCTTCCATGATGTGCTAGTGCAGGAAACTGTGGCTCTTGTTGAAGTTACCCTTTCTCCGCCGGCACACCATCGTAACAAAGACAACAAATAACAGCGTGATAGATAGAGCGTAGATCACCAGGAAGATGGTGAGGTCGAAACCGGAGAAGTGTCTGAAAATATCACACAATCGTTGAGATAGGGCATCAATCCGACGCGAGGAAAATATGGAGAAGCAATCTCGTGAAGGATTGATCTTCAACGACCATGTCTGCCAGGGAGCGGCAGAGAGCTTTTTTTCCGTAATGAGGTACGGACAGGCATAGTCTATCGATTCGATGTGATTAGGGGCACGAAAGAGCTCCGAGAGGGGATTTTCTCGCTTTCAAATGCCGTCGACCTCGATTCTCTACTTTGCATCAGTGACGGTGGGATTCGCGCTCCGGAGAAATTCCGTTGGGGTAGAGGAGTTCACTTGGATATAGATGGATGGGTGGATGAACAAAAATCATCAAGTTTTAAGAGGATGTCGAAGCGATGGAGGTCGACCAATCGAGCGCCGTCCAGTCGCAAATGCGGGGGTGGCGATGTTGCAAAGGCCACCTCCGATTTCCCTTTATCTCTACCCCCCCCCGTTTTGACGAGGCCCGCAGACCGAACCCGCCCCTTCCCGAGATACATCCGAACCGTCCCGGAATCCCGAACCCGTCACTGAGGGCATTGACAAACTCCGAAAAAAATATGTCGCCGGAGGTTTTCCTTACTTTGCACCGGGAGTCGAAGCGACAATCCGATCCGGTGATGTCCGTGTGTCTGCTGATTGAACCAAATTCTGTTCGCTGTAGAAGCGACCCAGGAATTTCAAAACATTTGACCTGGAACGGAGGTACGGCTGAGTTTCACGGCGACTCCCCAAACAAAGTGGAGACCGTATATTGTTCTGGAGTTGTTGAGAACACTATTCCAAGATTGAGAGACAGATATCGATTTTCCTCCCTCACTCGTTGAATTTGTCGCCATTATGGCACTCAGGGCACAAGGACATCGGGGGGAACTGAATTTTCGGTCTCGCCGGATCTTCGGTACCGTCTCCCTTCAATCGAGCATTGACTGTATTGTGGCTCCGCCACAGCCATAATACTGACTCGTTCGCGTTCACGAGCTCGGATTCTGCCAAGATAACGAGGTAGGAATCAATCGACTAGCCGTCTGAATATCGTACATCTCGATGAACGAAGGCATTGATATCCACCTATATTTGCGGCCATTTTTTCGAAATGGCTCCTGCATTCACTGCACGAGAAGAAGTTCAGAACGTAGTCCTTGATAACGAGAACGGCTAGATTAGGGTATTCGATTTTTTTCGCGAGGAACTTCGCGTGACTCCCCACAGTTATGTAATGGAAGATCGTCCACAGCGAGCACGTGTATCCACGTTTCCCGGGGTCGCTTCCTGAGGGGAGAAAAATTATTTTATATTCAGTCCATGCTCAGCCAGTGGCGTCTGCAGCATTTGTCTTGGAGGGGGCTAGATCGGGTCTTCTCATGGGGCTAATACAACATGGCGACTCCCTCCTATATCTCAGTATCACGGACGCTCAATCTGGGAGCGGGCCGGCAATCATGCCCCCTCCCAGCCGAGTGGAGGACGATTCCTTCAGTGACCTACCTTTACAGCCGATGAAATTCGCCTCCGGGGACAGGTAGGCTTCTGGTGTTTCAGCGGCTTTAAGTAGCTTCAGGAAGTCGGCCCCTTTCAGCGGTACAGACACATCGATGCGATTCGAAACATTCCTGAGATAGTACCGAATACGTGGTGGCACATCAATGTTCTCGTACATGAGCTAGAGAGGAAAATCAAAGAGTCAAGCGAGAATCCACGCGTCACAGGAGCAAAGACTCCGTGAATTGATCGTCGTGGATTATAATCACCTGGATGAAACTCTTCAGTATGCTGAGCTGCTTCGTTGAAATTTCTTGCTTCAGAGGAACTTCCTGCGTCAATGTGTACAAGATTCCAGTCTCAATGTCGTCAAGGTAAATTTTGCTGTAGTCGCCGATTAGGTCATAAGCTTTGGTCGCCTGTGTTGTGTGGTGCTCGTCATGTACGAAGCTGATGCCGAGTTCAGTGAGCTTCTCCTTGAAGAGCGCTCGTGCTTTCTTTTCGTCCGTTTCTCTGTGAATGATGGAGGATCGTCACCTTTCGAATTACTACGTCGCAGAAGGCTTCTCGGTTCCCCAGGGATAAGGCTGGGAATTATTCACGGGATTTTTACTCAAAAATTTTCGCCGTTTTGCGCCCCTAGAGACTTTCTATCACAGCTTGTGGCGCGACGTCGCTGAATTCCAAGTCCTGCCCATGGATGATATAATGAAGGCTTCACATTCGGAGAACAACAAGACTTGGGAAACGCAGCATTCTCGTTAGGCATCTTTCCAGGCTCGAGGTCGCCAGGTGTCGATTTGCTTGTTTGGAAAACTCACTTCGCTATGAGCCGAGGATGTACTCCTTTCTCGAGGAGGAGCAATGACACATGATCCTGATGGCGGAGTTCTTCAGGACCATCGCCTCTCAGGAACCTATGCACCGCAGCAGTTTTGATCGAGTTGAAGTCAAGGATCAGTTGACGTCCGACATACGAAGATGGCCTCTCGACAACAACGAAAACCTGCTTGAGATTTGTCGGGACCGAATCCCAGATATCTTGAAGGCTTCGCGCACTGCAAGTACATGTTTGTTCAATCCGATCTCTCTCTACTCCCACGAGCTGTCGCACATATAGGACACGGCACTTGAGAACGGAAGACAAACCTTGACGGCGTTAGGCTCGGGAAATCATGGAGCACGGCTTTGTCCTTGGTCCTTGCCTCGATGAAGTCCACGATTTCATCTTCAATTCCCGATGGCTCTCTCTCTCGAATACTCGTCCCGTTTGTGCTCCCCCTGCCGCCTCGTTCAATCCAGAACAACTGAAACCAATATTCTTGAGTTATCGATGCTGACGAACAACGGTCGATCGTAATTCTCTTGATAAATTCTCCGATTATATCGGAGAATCGAAATATTTGACGCTCACTTTCATGGTAGGAAAACCTTCAATGCCGTTGTCTCTGCACAGAGGCCCATTAGCTGAGTCCGCACAATTAATTACTCCGACCCTCACCGCTGGACGCCAGGCTGGGGAGAAATTGAAGACTTTCAACGCGCGCCAAATAGTTGTCGTTCCGATATTCTCGTGGAGCAGAGCGGCGCGGACGCGTGAGAAATCGAAGAATTCGATTCCGGCACACACGCGCGATCCTCATGAGCTTGGTCTCTTTGGGACGGTCACGACAGACGATCGAATCATCGAAAAACAGTGAATTAAACAATAACATTAGTCACGGAGACTGACTTGTCACCGACGCACGCCTCGAGGAACAATTAAATGCTCGACGGTCACGATCTGAGGACACCCATTCGTTCATGAGAGGGGAACTTCCTATTGATATCTGGCGGAAAGAAATCCCACTGCGACACGAGAGATGACCACAATGACCGGTCAAGTGCGACCGTAACCTTCTGCTCAGTCAACCGATCGACCTCTTCAGTGATTTCTGGATGATCGAGGAGTTCTTCGTGCCTAGAGGGGATCTCTCTCGGAGCGATTGCTGACGAGACATATTATTTTATCACCGAAGCTCGAAATTGTGTCTTTGAGAGCACACTGTCGTTCAGCGATTGTTGGTCACTTACCACTCACATCAGCTGCGAACTTCTTGAATGTCGGAGCGAACCTTATGCAGTGCCCGCACCAACTGTTGTAAAATTGCACTAAATACACTCCGGGGGCCTGGCGGAGCTCTCGGTGGAAATTCTCGTGGTCAAGCAGCCGGAGCGGATCCGACGTGTCATAGAGCGGCGCCCCGAAATTGGCCGCGAGTATCGTTGTTGCACACGCAGCGGTGGTCAAGATAAGCATTCGAATTGACTATAATGAATGATCGGATATCCTTCTTAGCTTCCTCAGGGATGGTTCTTGAGCAATAGAAGGGCCGGATCTCACGGCAAGCTCCCAGAACACCTGTTCAGAGCGAGAGCCCGCAATACCATGGACGAGAAATCACAAGTTGGATAAGCGGACTCTCCACGAACAATGGAGCAATCCCGAGAAGAGGCGGAGGAGGCATACCTTTGAGCAAGACATGGCTTTTCACAGGATGTCAGACTGATGTCTCTGAAGGGAACATTTCACAGGATACTATTCAGGGGGGGATATGGCAAGAAGTTTCATTCAGAGACCGCAATTCCGACTGAACAGCTGTGATCTGCTTATCACAGTGAGTGCTGTCAGTCGTCGCGGTATCATTGGTGCTAGTGCTTTGCCGATTCCTTCCCTCTCCACTCGACTTCCCTGCGTTGACTGTTCTCTGATGATGGCTGCAACGTTGTCTTTGTTTACACTTGGGGCGCGCCAAAGTTCAAACCATCACCTCACTGCCGTCGAAGCGCGAAAGACGTCGAGAAGGATCTCTCGGTCTAGCGACGGTGCCAAGACCTGCATAACCTTCTTTCGGGTGTCTGGGTGAATTCAAGGCGGCTAACAAGGCTAGGAGCTGTTCCGATATCGATCTGTCCTGGGACCGTCTTCGTCTGCATTCCAGAGTAAAGAGTTTCTGAACACGCATTGCTTTAGGACGGTCCGAATCCATGGTATCGCAGGTGACGAGAATTCAATCCTTCAGCACTCCTTCGAGCTGCATCCTCCGGCTTCGAATCGATTCGTCAGATTCAGTTTTATGTTGATGCTCGGCAGAATCTCCGTGCTTCGAGTTTTCGGGGCAGCCCCCATCGAGGGCAAGGCCAAGTTTCGGTTCAGAAGCGTCTTACGCAGCCGGCTCAATCGACGCCTTCCTTGGCGATTGAGCTTCGAGAGAATTGCCCTCTAATGAATTTTCCTAGAAGAGGCTCATCGAATCTGACCTCGGGTTCTAGCCTTCGTCCTTATCATTCAAGAATCATCTCGTCTTGGATAAGTCACGCTCCTTGAACGAACCCTCCGATCCGGAAGTGTGAACCTTAAGAGGCGGACATCACTGTGATTGTGCGATCCTCGTGCTTCCTGTCACGTCTTGTATCGAGGTGGTACATATGCGCTGCATCCTCCCCGGCTCATAGAACAACAGTCCGGGAATAAGACGCGTCGGAGACGTTGGATACTCTGTAATGTCTCTAGCGGGAATCCGCCAAGTTCAGTCTACATCGTTCCAGCTCGATGCTCATCTCTCCCATCGACGAGCGCCGCAGTAATGAGTCCAAGAAAGCACTCTTAACTAGTCACAGACCAGTGTGCATAGGAGAATTCGAGAATGCGTGTATGCCCGAGAACTTCGATCTAACATAAGACCCGTCTGTTCGGAAAATGCGTCATCGATCGGTGCGTTCGGATGACCTTCGGAAGGGAATGAAACGGCGAACATCTGGGACGGAACTTCCGATCCGTCGGGCTCAATCACATTTCCACGTCAGCTCGATGGAAGAACGATTTGGAAAATGAGGCCCTTGATTCTGATAGAGACACAACAAAAAATCAGAAACTGCTCGCTGACTCATACATCAAGCGCGGAAGGCGCAGAAATGTCGGAATCTCTTGGCGAGCTCCGACCACATCGTCTGCCGAGGATGGAATGTTTGGCACACTCGAGCGAACTTCCGAGACGGACCAGCAGACCTCTCATCTAAGGTTCGCCTCCCCGAGCGGAAACCTTGAGGGACAGCATTCGATGGCGGAAAAACTGCGGCCTTGCCGACCGGTGCAAGCGAGAGGAAGTTCACACTCGCCGAAGCCTTTCTACACCGCGCCGGTGGTTCGGGAGCTATCCTCCCAGCGATCGTCATTCTGTTGTCTCAGCCTAAACGGACGACTTCATTGCACGATGGTACCGCGATTCGTGCGGAGGCGAGCACAGGAGAGGGGGGCGCCAATTTTCCGATCAGAAGGCTGAGGTTTGAATCTTCAGGACGCGCTGCATTATCTCTGTCCCCTGGCCCCCTCCGGAAGTCGAACTTCCCCTACCCCGCCCGGGAAAAATATTGTGCGCGCCCCTGGATCTAAGGAGCAGTAATTCGTGCTGAGAATCGAGTGTTCCTGAGACCGTTCTGGGTATTTGGGGTGTACTCTCAGCACATTGAACGAGCCCATGCCGGAGAGCTCGGAAAACGACGATATCCCACAAACCTCTGACCCTGCGAGAAGCTCGGTCTCGCAGTCATTACTCTCGAATTCCGACATGATGTGAACATCATGTTCGACTCGCGGAACACTTCTCAGGCACCATCGCGACTGAAAGCGCAAGCGAACGATGATAATACTGCGCATCCTTCAAGCGCGCCGCACCTTTCCTGTCGTACTAATGCAATCCGTTCAAGTCCGTCTCGAGCTCATCCGAGATGTGGGCAAGCATATCACTCGCTATATTGCTGGGTGCTGGGGATATAAACAATAGATCGTCTCAAAGCTGCGCCTTCTACTGCTCGCTGTTCAGCCTGCCTCGGCAGAACGCTCCCCGTGACAGGATTCTCTGGATGAGTTCGTTTCGACCGAGTCGCAATTTCGCAGCGAATAGACAATTTTTTGATCTAGCCCAAGCTTGAGTGGAGGGAGTAGATGCGATGGGAAAACTGGTCGATCTCATTGAGAACTGAAGGATCCGCACTGCGTAGGGTCCCGGTGCTGTATTTCGCTCCAGTCGGTGCTGCCAGATTCGGGTAGAGCTCAGAGACAGATCGGAACCTGTTTCCCTGATCAGACTCAGAGCTATACTTTGAATTCCCGCTAGAGCGTGAATCCCCGAGGGCTGAACTCATCTCTAGTAGTAGTCGCAGTCTCTCCAACACTCCGTCGAGGAACCGAATGCTCCACTTGAGCAGATTTTGGTCTCTCTCACACGAACTTACCTCTTATGTCCGCAGCGAAGTCACTGAAGATCGGAGCAAAGGCTCGACAATGCCCGCACCACTCCGCGTAGAACAGGACGAGTTTGAGTCCTTGACTGGCCGACAAGAAAACTTTCAGACTGTTGGAGTCTAGATTCTCGACATTCGAATCACCATCGAAGAGACCTCCTCGGCTGAGCACATTTGCGGCGACAAACGGTAGCACTCCTGTCATAAGCCACACACACGTACAGGTGAATAGTATCAATGAGAAGCAGCAGAAGTGCATCTTTTTATGTTTGCGGTTCCGTCTGAAGAACCGAGGAATCCTTTGCAATGGCTCCAAGGTGGCGTTTCGAATCTGGCGCAATTTCTCAAAACAATCTCGCCTGCGTGTCCGCGAATCCGAATCGTCGTCGCTTCGGCGGCGGTGCGGCCGACGCCGACGACAGCGGCTCGAATACAAATTCCGCGTGAAGCAGATTCCGAACGAACGTACGAAGCGTCGGCGTCGCTGCGGGAGCGATGAGGGAGAGCAGCGTGGAAGCGATCGCTAAATACTCCTCAGTCGCACACTGGACGAGTCCGAGATGTCTCATGCGAGCACCTCTGCCTTCCAGCTGTCGATATCCGCGCACGTGGGAAGCGAGAGGGCGGTCGGGTGAAGTTCACGTACTCGCGACATACCTCGATCGAAAACCAATGGTTTTCGCGCGGCGAGAGATCGCACCGAGTCGGGGTCACTGCCTCCCCCGGCGATCTCCAACTCGCTCGGCCCGACTCGGACTGTCTCAGAATGAACTGCGTTGTTGTCCGAAATTCGGGTACCTAGCTTCAGTTTGCTAACTCTGAATATGCCGGAACCCCAGATGTTCCTACGGGAGTGCTGGAACCCGTCCTTATCTCGCGAACGACAAGCTTGTGGGTGATGTCTGCAGCAAATTCTCTCTCGCCTAGTTTCTCCTTCGTTTTTCGAGTCCCGAGCGGGGAAGTGACGCGGAACTTTGGAACCGAGTGCGATCGGTCAAATGGTTTTCTTCTGGGCGGATAAGTCAAAGCGGAAACTGCGAGCATTCGATTCGTGACGAGACCCGGCGCTTCCTCCGGTCAGAGCGACTCGGCGCTCCCAGACCACTCGTCACTCGGGATGCGCGCACTGAATCGTATCCAGCGATTCGACTCCATCCTGAGCCGTTGGCTCTGAGCGAGAACCAATATCACATTACCGTGATGTGACGTAATTTTTTGGGTACTTCCCCAAGGGAGAAACGCTCGTAACCATTCAGAATTTGGTTGTAGAATTTTTTCCGTTGTGTACACATTCCAGAATTTCTCAAACGTGCCCACAGAGCTTTGCCTGATGCCCTAATTAGTCCTGGTGTCTCTGGCGAGAATTACGGCGAGTATGCAGCACACATTGAGCGGGAACAGTCTCGCACATTGCTCGACGGAGCAACGGTTGCATGGCATTGGCGACGCTTGTTGGGGAACATCGATTCTAGCGACGTATGACATCTCGGGAGCTTTTTCAATGTGAATCTTGAGGTGGTGAGCGAGACAAGGACAGCTCGAATACTACGTCGGGACACAACACTACGAGGACAGTTCTTACTACGGATGGGGTCGCAGCTTCGGTTGGTCTGAGTGAGGGCGAAAGATCGAATCCCTACGTTTCCGTTTGTAGTGTAGGAGAAGTCTCGGACTTTGCGCGAGATAGACGCCCTAGATGCAGGGTGCAGCCTTCGCCAGGGAGCGGGGGCATGAATGTGTAAAAATCAAGAGTCGGGGACACCTGCATGTGATCGATGCGTATGATTTGGACGATTCGATGGTGGCACTTGATCGGAAAGAGGGACGATTTGAACTCTTGGATGATTCCTTGTTTGTTTTCGTGCGCTTTCTGGGGTTCCCATTCTGAACGAGTCGCCTTCCGGTTTCGAAGATACTCACACTCAGTCGACTCGAAAATGACATGGCCCTCCTGCTATTCCGGCTGAGACCTCGGTCCCCCATGCGACGCGACGCCTTTAACTTGGCCCAGCTGATGCGTCTCCTTCCAATACCCTCAGGAACATCAAGGTACATATAACATCTACATATTCGGAACTATCCGCCGTCTCGAGAGAAAGGGAGCCGATGCGAAACTCCCTGTCTCCGGTAGATCCCTCGAGTCGATCGATCGGCATGCAGTCCTGCGGAAGGACGAGGTCTGATTCTGTCGTTGGCGATGCACATCGTTAGGGTCTCGATTCGACTGCACAATTCTTCACCCGGAAGTCGACCTTCAACGTTTCCTCATGAAGCCGCAGTTGTTCTCCCCAGATCGACGCCCGGCCAAGTATGCCTGCTGGAGGCATCAAACAATGGTTCGGAGAGGGTATTCTGTCGGTTTACGATTTCGTGACGGGGAAGAGAGGAAGAGCAGCTCCTGCAGGTATCCGATAGTGCGAGAGCTCGCGTAGATATCAGGAAGTGCGAGATCGCGTACATTTCTTGCTGAGATTGTCAATCAAGCACGACGAAATCGCTTTATTCCACGGTCAGGAGTTGTTTCTGGGTGATCCGAGAGTAAATACGCACTTCACTAAGAAAAAAGAGTTCGGAACGCCTACGAAATTACCCATGTTCGATGGGACATCAATGCGCGTAAGCATGCCATTCTGGCTTTCGGGTCCTGGTTCCGAGTCGACATAGCGTGATTCGGTTTCATCGTGAACTTCCCTGATGGGTCCTCGAATAGAGAGGGAGAATGTAATTCCGAGCAGATTCCCTCAGAGGCTCCTTCTTCCCCGCTGAAGTTTCTCGCTGTCGTCTCACGAGGGTGTGCGGAGAAAAATTCGTGTCTCCACGTGACTTCGGGGGCTCATCAGTAGGTAACGCCGAGCCTCGTCGAGCTGACAGGTTTTTCCCTATGCTAACATCAGGGAAGCCGCCTGAGTTGTGTGTTGACCGGAGAGGATCGTTCGGCTGTCGCGACTCGGTAGACACCACGATTTCTTCAGCGGGAGCGCCGACGACGATGACACTTGGAAAGTCAGCAGGCGAGCTCTCTCACTGAATGAAGCGTGTCAACAGGAGCTTTATCCGAGCTCCGTCGGGTCTGGATAGTACTTGAGGAGAGAGTCTGCTCGCCACCATTTGCCAGAGACAGGGCGAAGTTTTCACGCACAAGCTGAAGCACCTCCGAGAGAGAGTAAATCGTGGTCTCAGGAAACGGTCGCCCGCTGCCTGATCATGGTCCTGATGAAATCCTGAGCTTCGGTCCCTCGCGCTTCAGGATCGCGAACCAATTCTCGACGAACAATGTGGGATCGATTCGAGGATCCGCGACCTCATCTTCGTCCCGCCGCGGATTGGTTCCCAGGGGCTGAGTCGAGACGACCTCAAACTTCTCGTTTGCGTTGACCCGATCGCAGAGGAGTCGCTCAGTTTTTGAACTTACGGACTTGCCCAGGGTCCTCACGGCCGTCAGCCAAGTCTCAGAGCCTCTCAGCTCTTGATCGAAGACTCGCTCGAAGATCTCCTGTATTGAATGACGCATGTTGTCAGTAATGCTCGCTCGGCGGCTTTGCGACGGATGAGTCGATGCGCTGCCGGTTGGACTTCTTAAGCTCGAGCCGACGAGAGGGATCTCTCCCTCTCATCTTCTTCCTCGTTGTTATCTTACGGGATATTATTCGAGGATTTAATATTTCAGGGACCGTCATAAGCAGTATCACAAGCTCCGTTATGAAAGTTCAGTGGAGAATCTCTAATCGCTGTGAGATCTCTGTCCAACCAGAAAGTTCGGAATGAACGAGCACTTTTCTAATGGCGGCTTCTCGTGGCGATTCGCCGAATTATGAGTGTACTTTGCGACGCGTCTCTTGTCGATTGAAGCTTTTTGCTCTTTTTGTCGGGAGTTCAATCAGCATCGAGTGTAAGAGATTTCCGGAATCTGGAGAGCTGTATGCGCCTTCGCTGGTCGAGAGATTCATTATCCGTGTGGGAATGATGATGGCCAACGTCGGAGCTCGAGGCGAAAAAACTCCATCGGGGAAAACTGATCATGAGAAGGAAGAACAAGCAGCAGCGCTTGCACGAGGTTGTTACCTCGCATACCTCGCTAGATATCTCATCGCTTGACATTTCGCTCGCCCTCGCGATCGTCGCTCGCCGACCCCTCTCCTGAGTACGAACGTCTACTCCAAATAACCTGCATCAAGCGGCTCTGGATCAGAGTCAGGGGATGCTTCCCGAAACGGAGACGCGGCCACCCCGCCGGGAACGGAAACTCGTCGATGACGATGTGCGATAAGCCGAAATCCTCGAGCTTCCAGAGACTGGAGGCGACTCATATAGACGCATCGACGGAATTTGTATCTCATTTCGACTGCGGGCGATTTCACTCTAATGGTGCGATTTGAATAGATACTTTAGGAGTCGACGTGAAAACAGAATAAAATCATATTAGAAACAGAATCATCGGAAGGTGTCAGCAGTAAATTTTATTTGCCATTCCTATGACACGCGGTATTCAAGCTGTCTTCCCACCACTGCCGGCTCCAGATACCCGAGCAATTAGACTACGCGTTGAGCTTGGCCGCGTGACGGAACTCGGGCTACATGGCCTTGACGGGTAGCTATCGCAACGCCATAGAAATCGGTGCGTGGGTGTCCGAGGTGACGCATGCATACTAGGTCTGCTTGGAGGAGGTGAGCGACGGCTTGGGGAGGCGTACCTCCGAGTCTCGACAGCATTCTTCGGCCTTAACTTTCATGAATCATTCCAGACTTGTAACAGTGACTTCGAAACTTCCGAGATGCCTGACAAATCGCTGTCGAGTCAGCGGAGACGAGAATCATTTCATGGGATGCAATGCTCGCGATTTCGCAGACCCTTGATCGCAGCGAGCGAGCGAGCGACCATCGATTATACTGCTGTAAGGTTCTCGGAAACTTTCTTATCGGTGAAGAGGGAGCATTTCGACAGGAGGAGGGGAACATAAAGAGTAAAATGACTTTCGTCGGGAGATAAATGTACAAAGTTTTTCTCGCATCATCGTAAGCTACCGAATCTAAAACTCCCACTCTATAGAAACAATCAACACATCCCCGTCCGATGCTCCGAGATACGTTCGATAAGTAGGTGGACGATCTGATCTACGCAGGACTCAAGAGAACTCAATCGGGTCAATCGTCACTGGACTCGCCGCTCCTGCCGCTCTTCGTGTGTCTGATAGCAATCGAAATCACGCTTTCTATCAGTGTTGATACGCCCTTACTCATGAAGTCAATCGCATGGATTATGCTTCCGAGGATGCCCGATGACTCGTTGCTGGCGTTGCCTCCAACCTCCCCACGAGTCGATGTGAGTCCAATGTAGAGCCAGATGATGCAGACGGCTGTCAAGTTCATCTCATGTTGGAGTCAGATTTGAATCGGGAAGCTCACGCTCATCCAAAGCGAACAAGCCGAGCGCGAGAGATAGAAACTTCATAAGACTCACCTGTCTTACAATTTGAAGGCCGAAGCATTCCGTCCACAGTCCCAAATTGAGAAGTGAGCAATTTCTCGTAATTTCTCCCAGCAAGCAGTCCGAGCGCTCAAGTCGAACTCGTACAAGCTCGTGGTCTCTCTTGAAACAAGGAGGCTCGGACGCGAGAGTCACGACTTCCGTCGGTCACGGTATCAAGAGATTTCCTTAGTGGAGATCCTCGGGGATGAGTACGGGTGTTAGAAACTGACTTGGTCGTCATTTAGCAATTTCTCCTCTAACAATTCAGTGCACCGAGAGTTCGCAGGCGATCAGCCGCACGGAAGACGTGATCCGAGTTCTTTCGAAATTTTCCAAGCTCGCCTTTGAGAAGCCCTCTGCTGAACGGAGGCCGCTAGTTCAGATGACGAGAAGATGAACAGCTGTCTTCGGCAGACACAGATCTTCCGCGACGACACTGACGCGACAGTATCCGAGTTCATATTCTTCCTGTGGGGTCTTCCGGAGAAGCGATCGCTCGCGGGAGCCGAATCAATCGAGAGGCCGTGGGGATTCCTCAGGCGTCATCCCACAATACAATCCATCTACTGACCATCATGCACGTGCAGATGGATCGGGGATCCCAGGCATAGGAGTGTATTCGGCCGTAATCTGGGAAGAAAGCTTCGAAATCTGTCCTGAGGGGATTTGAGATCAAGAGCTCCCGGAAATGAACTCCATTTGAAGTCTCCGCTGGAGGGAGCTGGCTGCAGCATCCTCATCGACATAGCCTGACACGGGCCGCTCGGTCCACACGGGAATAAGACTCTTTTAAACCCTCGACCTCAGGGATGTATGGCCCGTACTCCACTGGGCGCAAAGCGCCCTCACGGCTGATTTATTGGTAAATATATTCATGAATCATTCAGGATCTCAATCTGACGTGTATATCACATGTTTGCAATGCTCCGTGAGCTCTCCGATCCCGTACAATCAGTCATCATAATCTTGCTCATGGGGATCGTGCTTGACGTGTCTTATCGATGTGGCCATGATCTGCTCGATGAGCGCGATCACCGCGCGCATGATCTTATCTATCGCATCAGGTCCTGGTTTTGGGTCGCCAGCTTTGTCGTCATCGGCATCAACCTTGGCTTCGATGGACGTGAGGCCAACGCAAAAACAAAGAAGGCAGACGGCTATAAGATAGAGATCGGTTACAAGGATAAGTCATTAGGAGCTCAGAAGATAGAAGAACGATTTTCTCCGAAGATATGATTGATGATTCCATCCAGCCTACCGATCCTCGTTCCCATCGACAGGCCAGCCGACATGCTGATACACGATGCAGTGATAAAATCTGATGAGAAATGATTCCGAATCGAAGAGCCCTTACTTGACCTCCTCAAGAATCCCTCTGAGACATTCAGAAGAGTTGATCCGGGGGGAGAAACTCTTCGAAATATCACAAACAAATATGACCAAACTTCATTGTTTCACAACCAAGCGGTTTCTTAACATTAATGATCGCATGTCGCATGTAAGGATGATGCTTCGTACGCGTATTACGAGAGCCTACTCGTCCCTCTCGCTGGACTCATCCAAGTCCAGTTTTCGTCTCTCGGCACCCTCTCCGAATCATCAGACTCATATCGATGACTTTTTCTTGCTGTTCCGAGCCCATAATGCTATGTTGGGATAATCGCAGGCTAATCGCCCGACGTCTCCAAGAACCACTGGGACAGGTCTCGCGACCCTCAGGCGGTCACTTGAACTTCGGCTGGGAGCCCTGCTCGGAAGGGCACGACCAGATTCGTACCGACTGAGTGGATAGAGGAACTCGCAGTAGCCGGAGTAGCTCGCCCCGGGTAGACAAGCATCTTTCAGGCTCCCAGCTCTCACAAGACTCCGTTGCAAGCCGTCCGTCCTGCGGCCAGCGATCCTATCGTTCTCCAACAAGATCGGGACTGCCTGGCTGACGAAGGACAACCGGCTCGAAGGTCTGAGGGAAGACAGGCATGGGCCGGATCATCATCCCCTATAATAAAAGCGTGATGTCTGTCTGTCTGTCTGTTCGCACCTTATGGACTATTTCGCTCCATCATTTGGACCTGATTTGTGTTAATTACATAACCCCCTATCACCCCCTACGATATCACCCCCTATAATAAAAGCGTGATGACTGTCTGTCTGTCAGTTCGCGCCTTATGGACTATTTCGCTCTATCATTTGGACCTGATTTTGTGTTCACTACATATGGAACGATCCCGTCCTATGCCTATGTGACTTTGACATCATTCCCAACCACCGTTTCCCAGAAGGAAGTGAAATACTCCTCCAGTATGCACACTGACGTCATCGTGAGTCCAAGATGGCGCACTCGCACCAGAGCTGGCGCGACCTCAGGATTTGACGGCCGAGCTCTTTCGAGCCTCGCTTCGGGTATACAGTTCGGATCAACTGCTGCCTATGGATCGTTTATCGCTGATCAGACGTCGCGAGAATTCGCCCCTCCCTCAAGAAATTATCCATCCTCCCGAGGACGATCCTCGAAAATCGCGCTCTTTGGAGGCAGAATCGTGCGAAAACTTCCGTTTCCCTTCTTAGATCAATCAATTTCGCGCCCCCTGAGAAGCGTCCCCGGGGAGACCAGTCTTTCCCCATTTTTACGCTTATGAAAAGCTCATAAGTGAACGGGCTTCAGCAGCTTCGACAGACGCGCGGGAATGTTTCCCACTTCAGGAGATTCGCTGACGGTACCGAAGAGCTTGAATTTGCTCAGGCGCTTCAGCAACTGCCTGATTGAATCCGGGGTAGTCACGCTCGGATCTCCTCGAGTCTGTCGCGGGAGTCATTCCTCTGACGTTCCGAGTCCCGAAAGCTCATAATCAGTATATCTGATCCTAAGAGCCCTGAAAAATGCTTATGAAGTGGCTTGAGAGCTCGGAAATATTTTCCTTCCCCAGAACGCGGCAAATTAGCTCGAAAAGGGTCTGCTCCGGAGGGGCTGGAGCTCGGGTCATTCCCAGTTAGAGTATGAATCAGACAAGTTCACGTGAGAACATTACTCAGAGCTCATGTGAGCAGGCCCTTCTGGCAGAATGATCCAGTCATCCGCAGCGAGCAAAGCGCAGCAGAGTGAGTTTCAGCGAACGCGGGAGAGCAGACAAATCTTTCGAGAGCTGTGAAACCGCCGCGATCAATCCTCATGAAAGCTGGTGAGTGTTTCGCGCGTTCGCGACCATCCCGATGATATGAATTACATCGACTACTCAGCGTCTTCCTGACCTTTTTCACTCCCCGCAGCTATTCTTATCTTCGTCCTCCTGCTGGGAGCTGTAGCAGCGCAGGAGAACGACACGTCTATCGAGGATGATCCTTGGGACTCGTTCTTCGAGAATTTCTGGGAGAATTTCATGCTCATGCTGAAACAATTCTTGAACGACTTCGTCAAGTTTGCTTTCCCTGAGGACGATTCTGATACGACCACTGTTGGAGACGAAGCTATGACGAGCCGGTCGGTTGACTAGTACTAACATCGAGGAATCACAATGAGGAGCAAGGCCCTGCGGAACACCCGAGATAATGTGCTTCACTCGTTCAGCGAAATCGTATTTCGGTCATCGAGTGTCATGTGCTCGACTAATGAGCTCTACGTGGATGTTCTTGCCCGGTCGACTTGGAATCCTGTATTTTCTTAGGGATGAATATTAGCTTAACTTCTCTTGTTAACCGCGTCGGCTCACAATAAAAAATATTACTCACGTACCAATCGAACAGAACCTCAACGGAAGCGGTGCCAGCCCTTGTGATCTATACTCGTAATAGTTTCTCGATGCGTGATCGCTTTGGAGATAATATCCGCGCGCCGATTCGATCAGCTCAAGGAACTCCCTGAATCCGACGGTCCGGGTTTTCCAATGCAAAAAGCTGCTGAGGGAGCCTCGGCACTCGAGAGAGAGTGATCGGGTGCTCGCAGTAGAGCCAATTCATCGCAAGCACGAAAAAAGCTGTCCGAGACAAGGTTGGCCATTCGCGAGATCATGATAGATAGCCTCCAGATAGAGAGTTGTTGCGTTTAGATGAAGCCCATCAGAGAGCCACCTGTTCTGGAAAACTTTTGCGAAAAGATTGTTACCCTCTACCGTTGCTATATATACTTCTTGCTCTGCGTCTAAGTGTTAGACTGACTACGGAACATTCATCGCTCTAGATTGTGAGGACGATAGGGCCGTGGGGGTAGCCCGATAGGATTGAGACCTGTTAATACTGATCCGAGTGCTCCAAGGCAATTCTCCTCCACCCAGCGCAAAATATCATACGTATTTCCGATGATATCGTACAGCTTCGAAGACTAGAGGACTTCCGAAAAATGAATTCACGGATGAACCCTTGAATCACCAACGCGACATCGCTGGTGAGCTAGAGGTAGAGAGGCATACACTAATGGGGAATAATATGGCTGTACCTTATGCCCTGATCTCAGAATTATATCCTCCCTAATCACTGGAATGTACATGTGTTCCTCATTTTTGGTTCCGTCGAGTAGCGGACTGTGGCTTCATACCACGAGGAAGACCATGGAATCACTGGGGGAAATATGCTCATCACCGTTCCGAGATCGATTTTATTCTCTTCATTCAGGCTATTTATTCAATTGTCATTTTTTATTCTGTATAATTTTGTCCCTGCATTGCCATTGCAACTTCGCGCATTCTCATCGTTCACCACATCACTGAAGCTCACGACTTAGAGCTGAGCTATTTGAATCGCGACCAGAGTCCTCGAGGTGATGCGGGCGGGGCCATGACTCCTGTGATGCTCGCCTTTGAATCCATCTTCAACAAGTTCCGACGATACCGGAAGTTCTGACCCAGGTCGGGGGAGACCTGGGCTGAGAGAACATCATTAATTGCGAGGCCGCGATCCCACTCGGAAAATACGAGTATCAGGACTGCAAGGAGAGTACAGTTCTCCAGTTGGCACTCGGACAGTGTATAAGTGATTTCGAGGGATCACTGGAGATTTCACGGAAATATTGCGGGGAAACACTCGGGAACTTACCGACTAGGCGTCTCATCCTGAGCTTGACTTTCCGGAGAACTGCAACAAGATCGAATTCCAATCAACGGTGAAGGCCGAGGGAAAACTCCAATGGCCTCGCTCTCTTTTCAATTGGGCGTTTCAGCGATTCCTCCGTGGAGAAGCGACTCGAATTCAGACACAAACTCGAGCGGATAGTGACACTGACCCACCGCTCCGACAATTGGCGCTCCGTAGCGGCTGATCAGGGCAGGATGGTAGTCCGCGCGATTTATGAGAGTCATTCATAATGCATTGTTTCGTTCAACCGAGGCACAAACGAATATGAATCCGACTGTTTCAATGCATACCTCACGGACTTCAACACTGTGTGGCGTTTCTGACACTTTCAACGGATTTGGACAGCGATCATGCGGCGATGTTTCAGCAAACTATGGCTGGACTAAGGAAACCCGTTCGCAAAAAGGGGGAGAATCCTGTCATTGAAGAGGGATAGCGCGACACATGTGCCGAGTGACTCACAATGCCTTGCGACTAGAATTTCACCCACCGAATGACTTCTGGAGCCGACCCCAGACCGCATTTTCTGCTAATATCACGCCGACCACAGGAGCGACTCCATATCATAGTAAAGCCTAACATCAACATTCGCTCTCGCACTCGGCACAGGAGACGATTCCTACCGGAGGAATTCGGATAATATTCTGGTCCCTCAACCCTCCGGAAGAGTGCTTTCGGGCGGTTCGATCATTTTCACGCCGACTTGCGTGCGGGATGCTGTCTCGAGTTCTTCGCTTGGGTACAAAGTAAAAAGAGCGAAAACAGCCGCCTGAACTAGGTTTCCCGACGACTTTGGATGCCGATTGAGATCCGTGAATCACACTACAGAGCTTTATTTGTAAATCCAAACCAGAGCCGCTGGTCTCTAGGTCAGTCTTTGTAATTCGCTAGAATCATCGCTGCTAGTGCACAGCAACTCAGCAAGGGCATCCGATACACGTGATATTGTATTCATGCGCTTCGCTTAGATCGGGTTCATACCATAGAATTCGGAGAGAAAAAATATGATGCTGCGTCTGAGGGCTCGGCATCGATGATAACATCAATCTAGTTAGGAGGACCGTGGGATGTTATGCAATCGAGGATAGAACGAGCCTGGAGATTCTTTGCTCCAATCACTTTTGAAACTTGCTCGTCATCGTTATTATGCCTGAACCTGTCCATGCCGGTTGTTCGTAAGCCCTGAGTTTTTTTTGCATTCGATTTATTGCTTGCGTACTCCACTCAGCGAGGGAGTTGTGACACTCTGTGATCGAGAAACGGACAACAATGAGCGTTATCTATCGAGTTATCCATGTCAGTATGGCTTCCGACGGGATCTTATTTACCCTTCAGCCTACTTTTCCGGATTCTCGGGGAGCCACGGGAAGGGAGGGTCATCTCGAACGAGAGCTATGTTCAGTCGGCGATCCGCCGCTATCCCACCGCTGCGTATTTAGGCCCGAAGCAGGTTCGATGCTCGGTCCCCGTGCAGTATTCTGGAAACCTTGCCCTGTTTCACTTCCCACATTTGGAAACGGCGAGAACACTCTCTCAGATTTTCTCCGTATTTCCACCTTAGCCGGCATCCATTGCAGAGATGAGCGATTCGCTCTGAGCATCCGGATCAGCCCGCGGAGTTTATGTTTTTTCTGAGTTCACAAAAATTCGGAGTTTTCTCCTGACCTACGGTATGTGAAGCGAATAATATCTCCGGTTAGGGGGCTTTGACCCAGAGGGGTTTCGATCACGTGAGATGTCATATAAAGAATCACAGTGCATTGCATGATTGAATCGATCTCTCTCTAATGATTCGCGTGCTCTCGATGGCCCCGAGGCTCCCCTGACAGCTGGCCCGGGGAGAACTGGGAGGATACGTTCCGAAGCATTCTCAGCGCTACAATCATCGAATCGGATAAGATTGACGCGACTTACCTCGCGCGACCAAATCCTCGAATTCACTGGTCAATTGGCGGGTGCCACGACCGCTTCGGGTTCGATCTGATTTTTGATCAGCAACTCCATGCTAAAATCTGCAAGTTCCAAGGGTAGGTAGTCGAGTAAGTTGTGGAAGAGCACCTGCCGCCAGCTGCCAGCTCTGTAAAGGGTTTCGGGCCATACGGTGGTAATTGCTCGCACAAGTTCTGAGACTGCCTGGAAAGGGAAAGTGCATTCGACGATTCCGAGCTTTTGTTCTGCCCGAACCCGACCTTCTCAACAGCCACGAATCGAGAACGAGATATTCCTTCCACGGAGCCTTACATCATTTATGGCAATAGAATGTAATAACCTCTTCGCAGCGTGGATTAGCATTGTCCGTAACGAATCGGTTCATCGCGTTCCAAAAGCCGATGAAATAATCATGACCATAATCCCCGCGTAGCTGTTCAGGGAGTTCAAGTAGGTCCTCTCTCATGAAAGAAGTCTTCCTCTCTGCGATGCGTGACAAGCCAGTACTGCAACGATGATAACTCGATAGTCATTGGATTCTCTTTCGCCAGAGGCGAAGCTTGTTTTCACTCGACTTCCATTGTTTCACTTTCGTTTTTCTGTATACGCGGAAAGCCAAAACCGCGAAAAGGACGAGACTAACTCGTAGAGAGAAGGCTGGACGACCGAAACGTCAATGTCCCACTGTGCTAACTCCCTTTTCAATCCTCGGCCCAAACTCGACACAGCGGCTTGACTCACGGAATAGCCCACTAGCCCGGGGAAGGGCGCATCTCCTGCGGAGGAAACACGATGAAAAATCCTTCTGGGAACCCAATGCATCTGGCAGGATTGTCATTCCAGCATTTTTACTGGACATGAACGTAATTCCGGACCCCTCTCTGCACTACCCCGCTTATAAGTCATGCGATGAAGCTTCTCATGATCTGCAGTAGCTCCCCCGTCAGCGACGATTAAAAGTTCACGGGCAGATGGAAGAATCGCGACTCACCGAAAGCACTGGAGGATATAACCACTCGCCCTCTGCTCTTCCTCAAGAGTCGCAGGAAGGTTTTCACCATTCGCACCGATCCCATCACGTTAACATTCAACATCCGTTGCATTTTGTCCACAGGAAGCCACTCCATTTCTCCGATTTCCATCAGGTTTTCGAGGGCGACAACAGCCCAGAGATCTGCCAATGTGGAGTCCCGAGTCGTATTTCGTATTTCGACCATGGGAGATTCCGCCTCCGGACGCATCTTATGGTGAGCTAACCGTTCTCAGATTCCTCGAGCTTCATCTCAACGAGTCGGAAAGTATCGTCGAGACTGTTCTGATTCGTGACATCTAGGCTTAAAACATCGACCCTCGAAATCGACTGCAGCTTCATTGCTTGTGGAGACTCAGGATCGGAACAACCCGCGAGGACCTGGAATTAGTGCCTCAGATTTCTCGAGTTTTGCTCCAACTGTCCATAATATAGCTCTTGGCCCGATCAGGAAACTTTCAAGAAGTGAGCTCACTCGGAATCCTCTGTGGGCTAATCTGCGGGCCAAGATGTTTCCGAGGTCACTGTCGCATCCTGCGGAAAGTCGAAAGTGAAACTCTTCAATTTTATACAACAGGAATCCACTGGGAAGTAGCGATCACTCATTTTCATCAATGCTCAGCCGAATTCTCCTCGGCCTTCTCTTATCAATGCACCGGAAGCCCCACACGCCGACGCTTAGTTTCCCCCGTGACCGGCTTGGCAACGCTCTCCGGCCATACCGAAGCGTACCTCCCACACTCTCAGGATATCCTCCGAGTCCCCGAGCTCCGAGCAAGGAGTAGACTGAGCAAAATACACTCTTCTTGAAGCGTCCGAGAAACAGCGGATTCTATTTTATGGAGAAATTCCCTCCGATCCCAATAGAGCATCTCACCTGATATCAGAACAGCTTTTTTGTAGCTAGCGATGGTGGAAGCAAGAGGGTGCCTCTTGAGCCATCGATAGGTGACGAAACCGAACCAGCAGGAGAACGCAAGCACGAATGCGTACGATGAGACGTCCCAAATCGGGAGCCAATTTCGGGACAAGTGGATGAGTTTGAAAATTACGAAGGATAGGAGGAGCATATGATTCAGGTTCAGCCAGCCGGAGCTGATGCCGGAGGGACGGTACCACGAATCCAGAACCATTATTCCACAATTGACGAATGTCAGCGTCGGATATCCTTCTCGGTCACCGCGCTCCTGTAAGTCGATGGTTCCACTCCGCAAGGCAAAAACGTCAGGGGGATTACCGCGAGGTGAGGGGTCGGTGGATTAAAAGATGAGCTCAGGTCCGAGATTTGCGGATAATTCACAGCTTGCTGGATTAATCGCCCTTGTTTTGCTGTGGCAGCGGAAGATAAGACCCGGATGGAACTGGTGATCTGAAGTTCCAGTATTCCCGCCGCGGCTACTTCCGCGGAGCTCGAAATTCAATTGGAGCTGCTGCTGCTGCTGCGGAAGCTCCGACATCTATAATCGGCGATTTTTGGAGAGACGTCCTCAAGCTCCACCGGCAGCACCAACGTACTCAATATGGGTTCCAGAAAGTAAACTCCCGTTCGTTGAGTTTGCAAACGTACGCATGTTCAGAAAAACGAAAACTTCTCGATGAGGATGAAAGAGTCGCGACACAGAGTGATATAATCGAGGTGGGGAGATAACCGACACTTCCCATTAAGCCCTCCCATTCCGGAAGCTTGGCGCTGGTAGCTCGACTGCAATCACGAGTCTCCTCTTATTCTCATCTTTTGCCACGAAGTCTACGGTCTACGGAAGAGCCGCAAGAATCCCCTCGCTATCCTCGGGCACGTTCCGAAGTTTTGCTCGATCACCTCCCCTCTTGATGGAATTCTGCGGGCTCACACCTGTTCCCGGAAACGTCTGGGTGAACTAGTCCAATGATTCCCAGAGATCAATGGCGTCACAAACATATCTATGTATGCACGTGTTTGCACATATACACATGTATACATGGCATGCAACGGCTACGAGCAGCCAGTATCCGCCGTGGCGATCCGTCGACGTGTGGCCCGTATGGCCGGGATGACATTTCCCTCCCGTCATAAGCAGAATCAAGGTATTCCTCATCTCAGAAGGCAGTCAAGACTTCGCGTTCCGAACGGAGAGCTCTTACGTGTACTCAAGACTCTGTGGCTTTTAGTCAGTGATCTTTGGGAGTCTCTCCGCTGGGTTTGCCTATGGTTATTGACGAACGTGACAGAAGCTCGTTGATTCACGATGGGGGCGTTTCCTCCCCTTCCCTTTCAAACTCGTTCGTTGAATCGCGCTCTTCTCGTGAAACGGCACCATTCGTTTTCTGATCGGGAGTCCGCGGGCACCACCGATAAGAATGGCCTGCTCTTTCTCGAAGTACACATCTGACTGCAGATTCACACCGGGAAGCTGGCTCCCACCTGTAGGCCAACAGGAGTTCGCCGATGGCTCATCACTCATCATCAGGAAGTAGTGCTGCGTCGAGCCTACCAAGCGACCTTATAGAGGCTAAGGGAGGTAAGGCTCAAGCGGGATGGAGTTTTTGGCTTCAAACATCATTGATTCTAATGTCTATGTATTCCATAGGCAGTATTATTGTATTATTCAAGTTTTATGAGCACTTATTCCCAACCACAATACAGTCCCACAGCGTATCACCACAGCTACGAATTCCGCAGGTACTCTAGAAATGAGACACTCGTCAATCATATCATTATGAGCGCAGTCAGTAGGGAGGCGCCGGACTCTTACTCTTGAAACGATAATCCACTATTGTCAGCGACGGTTTCTGAACCTCGCTGTAGAAGACGTCAGTCGGCTCGCTGAGGTCCCCCTCCGATATTGACTCGTCCGTCAAAGCCGAGCGTCCCATCATTTCCCGCAAGGCTTCCGAAAGATACGTGAATAGAGCCTCGTTTGTGACTGTCTGACTCTGCATTCGAACAAATGAGTAACCGGACGTGTCAATCTCATGATGTTTCTGAGGTATATGTATATACGCAGAACTCTACCCGAGCTACGTTGACGTCTACGATTCTTTTGCGACGCCTAGCTTTTATAACCAGAACTTCCCTCTTGGGGGACCATCTGCCGTTGCTCCTCCGATCCAACATGGTATTCAGGAGCGCGAAACTCTCCAGCGGCTCCTTGCCTTTCTCGATTCTCGTCCAATCGATAGTTTTGAAGAAAGGGTGCTCCTGGAATTCACTGAAGCGCGCAACAGTGATCCGTTCTGAAATTGGCGAACATCCTCGAATTCAGGAGTTTTGTCGTATATTCGAAGAATACCGACAAAGACCTGAGCTTCCCCGGACACAGCCATCAGGTGTCATTTGGGGGCAGAATCTCACTGTAAACGTCTTTACACATCAAACGCCGGGAAAGAGAATTCAAATCAGCATCACCGGAGACGCGATCCCCATCCAGATCCGATTCGACGATTAGGTCTCGCAGAATGCCATCGTCGCTGCACCTGAAGGGCGGGCGACCCGATGCTAGGTAGTGTAATGTCACCCCGACAGACCACCTGTAAACTTCAGTTGAGACGACCAGCCAAATTCGAGGAGCCAGCGGATACCGCCGGAACCGACTCGAATCAAAATAGAATACGAGAATTCCTGTATTGATTTACCAATCGCTAGCTCTACCGTAGCAAGCGCGCTTAATGATTTCCGGTGCAAGATACATGAGTGTCCCGGCCGACTCACAATCACAGAACTCCGTAAACGTTTTCCTTATGTAACTTTTCAGTGGTCCTCTCTCGTATTTTCCAGTGCATATCTTCGCGGTATCGTAGTCTATGAGTTTTATTCTACAACCTTGCATTATCATGATATTCGACGGCTGCGGGAAACGTAATCGCATTTTCAGAAGGATCATCGATCGTACTCGAAGTCTCTACATGGGAGATAGGAAATTACCATTGAATTTGACTGAGATTTGGATTTTAACGAGGCAGAAACCTTTATGTCTCGATGAATGAAACCTTTCAACTGAAGATAGCGCAAAGCATGGCCGAGCTGGGCGAGGACCACGCGGCACACATTGACCGGCAGTGCCGATTGACTCTTGACGCACTTTTGCAGATCGATCCCTCTAATGTACTCTTGCATCGACAAGTAGTAGTCTTCGACGGCAATGCACGCGTAATAACGACACAGATATCTCGACTGTGTCATGCTCGCGAAAACCTGCGGTTCGTATCTTCTTTATGGCCTCGTCCTAGTTTCCACAACAGCCCCTTCCACCGGATGCTGTGTTACTTCAATGAATAGGTTTTCCGAGAATAGTACACATCGGCACGCGATTGCCAGGCGCTCGCGCGATGGAATTTCCGGGAGTTGAATTTGAGTGGACTTAAACGATACAAGAACTCGCCTTGTCCCCTGCCGCTTGTTTGAGTCTAGATATTCGTTGGCGGGAAACAATCTTGAACGCCATCGGTAGTTTTCCCCCGAAGAGAACTTTAGTGCATGATCCGAAGCCACCAGCGCCGATGACGAATTGTGTTTCAATTTTTTCGAGAAATTCCTCAGCCCAGGAGATACTCTCTGAATTGTTGGTCACAGAACTGGAGTCACTATCGTCAAAGCAATCCAAAACGGCAATCCAATTAGTCTGCTGCACGTTCGTCCTCTCTTCCAGTTGAGCCGCCAGATCAGCGACTATATGGATGAGCCTCCGGATCTGGCTGCGTAGCAACTAAGGAATTAGATCATTAGTAATTAGCGGCTGAACGCTGATCCTCGCTTCAATGGATAGGTAGCCATTACAGATCGAAAAATTTCAAAGTGTCTGGAGGACAATCAAAATAATTATTCGTATTCCCATCGCCCAAGAATCGAATGGGTCGCGATTCTTATATATGTATATTTACGATATGCATCAATTACTATCTGCGCCGCTTTCTCCAATGCGCTGACGTGGTCGTACAATGAGGTGAGGTTCGCTATATCTTCTCTTATATCAAAGAATGTCAAGCGTCTCTTGACTAAGCGGCGCTTGATTTCGAGTGCCGTCAGGATCGACTGCTCCATCACGAACCATTGCCTCGGAGTCCAATGATATTCTGGGGAGTCATGCCCCCGTACATAATCCGCGAGGAGGAGATTCGCTCCTTGTAAAAGCCTGAGGATTCACGATCGAAACAATCAGTTCCGGTGCATGTATTTTCAGAGCAATTCGAATAACGTGTACTCGAGGGTCAACTCATCCGAATCTGCCTCCGCATTTGATTCTTCTGAATGGGATCTCCGTCGAGGGAGATCCCGCGCAAAATTCACCTCGGATGCGATAAAGCGAGCCCTCGAATGGCGTCTTTCATCGCTTGTTTCAACATCAAAACCTTCCCTCGTAGCTCTGGAGGCCCAGGTTTCACACGAGCATCCATTCCTGCCGTTCAGATCTCGATAACCTCACTTAGCACGCGAGAATAGGAGATCGCCGACGCTCTCCGAGTGCGACCAGTTCACCCTCATTCGAAGGAGTATCTAACATTTTCTCGGGGGCTTCGTTATCGATCACTCATCAGGGCTCGGATTTGGCTTGACGAAGTCCCTCCATGCAATGGGGGACTTATGTGCGCATCCACGTGGTGCGATGCCTTCAAAAGGGCCGCGAAGGACTCCTCAGCGGGGATCTCGTTCATCGCTTGTTAGGGGTGACCGAAGATGGTACATCGGCTCAATGTACGAACAGGACCCCTGATGGCCTCCGTAAGCAGAATTACGTATCTTGCTGGCGCTTTGTTTCCATCCATTTCGTCCCTGCGGAACCCTCGGAACGTGGTCTCCATCTCACGCTCTCGACACACATTCTTCGCACATGACTCATAACTCATAATGATCGGTACCATCGAGCTGGGAGATCCTCCCCTAGGTGATGGTGGATACAACCGTGCCACCTTGACCTGTGCCGTTTTAAATAATGGAAATCTTCGTCACGGAGGATTGGTATTAACGAATCGTAAAAGGTCATGCTTTACATCTGCGGAGGATGAGACTATTGTTGCCAGCATGACCTCATCTTCCGAGCAACAACCAGGGAATACGAATCATGCAGGGATGAATGAGCTCTGCGATTCGTAAAAGCATGGATCCCAGAAAGAAATTACCTCTTCGACGTTCGCTGAAAATCGCCTCCATCGAAAGTAGATTAGCTCGGACACGGCTGGAAGTTCCAGCCTGGAACCTTCTCTTTATGGAGTCGCTACAGCGAGAGGGCAAAAAAACACATCATGAGCGAATCACTCACGTGCTCGATCTGAATCTTCCTTCCTGGATACACCAGCTGGCGTTCGGCAGATCCGGCGGCAACGTCAGGGAATCGACTTCTGGGGAACAAGACTGGAATGGAAGTTTCTTCGGTCGTATCATACCTTGGCCGTACAAGTACGTTTCCGATGCCATCGCCGATAGGGAACTCTCGAAATTCGAAGAGCTCGAGCTTCCTCAATATTGCCGGACCCTCGGGCGAATCAACACGGTATCGGACCACTGGCGCTGTGGAAAGTTCTGAAGTCGTCGAACGCTTTATAGACTCAATGGGCTCTTTCGCAACGCGACGTCGGGTGCTATTTCAAAACACACCGACATTTGTCGAATGACAAGCGGAACATTGGCGATGGTGGTTCTTGGGGAAAAACGAGCGGTCGCTCCATTCGTATCGAGACCATCCCTTTCAGTACGATGGCGATCCTATTCGAATACGTAATGAATCGCCCATTCTCATTATACGTAAAGCGTGCCTCGACAGAATCTACTCGGAGGAGCCGTGGGCATCCCAAGGGCTGTTTCGGCACCTTCTGTCATGCGAGATATCCACAGGAATTACTCTCGGCACGAGCATGACTCATGAAAGCGTGAGAAATATTCTGAGGGCCGCTCGTTCATGTCAGACATTGGATTCTCCCCGGGTTCATTCGCCTGTTCGATTATTCGGTTTTTCTGAAAAAGGAAATTCATGCCGCGAGAGGCGTGCCAACTCGATGATGTGAATAAATCCGTTAAACCGAAAAGGGAAAAACCCTGTCGAACACAACTGTCGGAGACGTCAATAGCGTTCTCCAGAGGGACGAAAATCTTCAAAGGATCAGAAAATGTCGTTCAAATACACCCAAAGATTGGAGCAGAATGACACAGCACATACAGGAATCCTTTATGGAGTCACTCTGCGGGCACTAGAGGATGACCTCTCCCTGGACTATCCGATTTTATTGACAAGCTAACCCATTCATCACATGTTTCACATAACAGTGAATTTGAGAGACGACTCCGGCACGCCGAGATTGATTCGAGTCTCACGCCCTTTCTCATCGTCTCCATTGGAGCCTTGACTCCGAATGATGGACTACGGTATCGAATGTTCCGAGTCTCGCGGGATGATCCTCATCTCGTTGATCTCGCGCCGACCCACAGAGCTCGCTCAACACTGCTGGACGATGAACGAAACACAGCATTTGTTGTTCGTCGAGAGCCTATGGACGTCGGCGTCGTCAATCCGTCCAGGAGACAATATTCGGAGGAAAACAGGATGGTGATCCACTCAAGGACACTATGGACTTGAATTTCCATGGAAAGCTTCTTCGCACGCATCGTTACTGAAGCAGGTTACGTCGAGATTACGTGCTATTCGACCGAAGTTATTCGCGCGTGTCATGATGCAGCGATAACGTTTCGTCCAGCATTACTACGACTAAACGGCGCTCTTTTCTTCGAGTGTTTTACCGTTCCAGTCCTCAGAAATGCCGGTCAGCCGACCACAGCACTGATCGAGAATCGCTCATTCCAGATGCCGGCGAATCCCGACGCCGAACGTGGTCGATGGGGGCTTGTTAGAATCCGACAGGAGATAAGACTCCAAATTCAAGACGATCTGGTCTGGATCAACGTTTTCTGCCACAGAATTCCCCGCCACGCTCTGCGCTCCTGATAAGCGAAAGCCGATGCCGGCGCTGACTCAGGCGCTGATCTCGTTGCGGCTTATCTTGCGAGTCTTCGGCAGCGCGGACTGTCGTCGCTCATATCGAGTGTGAGATTCGGATGGATCTCGTTTTGGCATTGAAGAGGCGACGTTTACACCGACAATCTGAGCGGAACGCTTCATACATCTTCGCACGAGAATATTCCCGTCCCGACATTCTCAATCCCGGAACCCGTTTCATTGTTTCGGAAGAGATCCGACCGAGCCTCTCGAAGTCGAGGCAGTCCCGTAGGTGCCCGTGCTCTTAAGAGAACAACGAGAGCTTTTGAAGAGCTCGGAAAAAAAAACTTTCCGGAGCTCTTGGCGAATGGCTGGAGAACACATGCAGTACACGTAGAAATTGCACGCCGTGTTCACGTGAAGAAGCAACAACGCTCCCAGACGGAACGTTTCGTACCAGAGCGACGATGCCCCGTTCGGTGGGGCGAATATGTCCTTAATGCAGGTCGGCGTGTAGCAGAGCACGAAGATTGTCGTGATCGACATGATGATGAGTTTGATGCGATCTTCAGCCTGTTCTTGAGCTCCAGGTTGTTGGTTCAAGGTCGAGCTCCTGTTGTGCTGGTGCCGTCTCAGACTTATGACGGTGCACGTGTTGAGAAAGGCGACAATGATCGTCGGTAAGGTCCTCGTGAGGGTTCCTCGTATCTTATAATAAACGTACAGGAAGCCATCGACCTTCACGTATTTACAAACGTAGCATATCGGGGTGAAGTCACTTTCGGTCTGTAGACCCACGGTCTGGGTCATCAGAATGTACCTGGACGGGTAGAAGGTTATGAACCCCAGAATGAGACAGATAGCGGAAACGAGTGTGGGGTTGAAGCCCTCGCTATTTGTTCGGCTCTGCATTGGGAAACAGACGGCGTAGAAACGTTCTACGGTGATCACCAGTACAATGTAGCTGCTTGTTGCAACCAGCCACCCCGAGGTGGCGGGTGTTACATTGCAGAACAGGTAAGCCCAGTCGTGGACCACCGGTGCCTTAAGCACCCTCCATGGGACGAGGAAATCCAAGAACATGGTGAGCAGGTCAGAAACTGCTAGCCAGTACAGATAAACGTAAGTTCGATGCTTGAAGCGACGTAGCACCAACAGGTTAATGAAATTACCGATCGAGCCGATCACAGCGACGACGGGGAACAAGATCGCGTATATCAGCCATCGGACGAACTCTATGTCCTCCGGTATCTTGTCCACGATAACGAAGAATTTGGCGCATGTAATATTCACGTCACCCTTATTCCAAAGATGGAGCGTTCTGTTGTACCACTCGGTGGATTTTGGAGACAGGGGCGGGTACACTTTCGGCAAACTTTCGGTCAAGTTTATGAGGAGGGTGGAACTGTTATCCGCGTATGTCACATCTTCCAATGGGAGATACACTTCAGTGTGGTTGATGAGATCCAAAGAAATGTTCAAGATTTGTAGAGATGCGATTACCATCCCAGACACGTTTGAGGATGGAGACAATGTTTGGTTCATGTCGAGTAGGATTGAATCACCTATAGTGAGAATGACCCTTCCAGCTCAACTGGTGTCTAGCCACATCACAGGACGCTGGAGACAAACGACCGGTACAATGTGAGCTGACTGAGACCGGCTATCGAAGACCAGCGCGAATGGTTCGAGGCTCCGATCGTCTTCGCGCGCTTGCCAACTGGTTCCGGAGCATTAGCTTAGGAAAGAGGAGCCTGGAAAGAAGGAACGTCAAGAATCAGAACGAAGAGCCTCTCTGTTGTTTCCGCGAGCTCGGCTCTCGCCTCCGAATACAGGGGAATTTTTCGGCATCCGCGGAAAAAAGATGAAATGATCCATGGGCCGTTCGGCCTGAGATCTTGCGGGTCAGCTCGGCATTCTCCTCATGAGACCTCGCATAGATACACAGAGTGATTCCTGTCATCGAGGCGTAGAGTTCGCATTCTCTCCACTGACGTCAACGTCCGACCATGCGGAAATTCCGATACCGAGCCGCCGATGTCTCCTTCCATCTCTCGTCGGATGGATCGTATCTTCGTCATTTTCAGGCCCTGCGTGCGCGGTTCTCGAATTCGACAAAGACCGGCCATCAGTCACGGTCTCTCGTCTGGTGCTACTTGAGTACCCAAAGTCAAACGTGCGAATGACGCTATTTTCCGAATATCTTGAGCGGCTCCTCATTCGGAGGGAAGCTTCCGAACCCAGGGTTTTTCCCGGGAGTTTCTGACAATCATGGAGGCGGATCCGACCGAAAACAATATCGCCGACGTCGATGGTCTGTGGCTCCGGCAAACGATTCTCTGCGTGATCATCGAATAGGCAAATGATTTCCTGTTCCATAGAAGACTCAATTGATGGAATCGCCGCGCGAGTTTTCATTCAGTTTTCGAAACATGCCGTTCACTAGCTGCATTTCCTTCCCTACTGCCTACCAAGACGTCTCTGGTAAGATTCCTCTCTCTCGGGGTCCTGCCGCCTGTTCACGAGGGTTCTGCGGGAAAAATCCGAGTCCTACTCCGAAAGAACCGCGTCAGAGTTCCCGCGCGATTCCGAGGTTCCCTCGACAAACTTCTGAGAGATCGATTGTTGTGCTTCGCCGCCGTGATTCCAGCCCTATTCAGTTGAATGCCATTTAGTCTCTAGTCCTCCATTCAGGCGTAAGAATGAGGATGTTTGTTTGGCTGGAAAGGAGAGCTCATTTCCTCAAAAAACTCTCGCGTGTGAGAGGCGTGCGACGGAGTCGCAGTAGGTTTGCACAATTGTCGATCAATTCTAGGGATCGGAAACTTCGCAGGCTCGGGTGAAACTGAGAAACCTCAGCCGACGACACGGATCCACTGTCTTGCAGTCGGGATAGAACTCTGGCTCGAGGATCCTCAGAATCCGAAATCATCAGGAGTACGCTCGGGGAGTACGAAATCATCAGGAGTACGCATCTCTTTTGAGGGGAATCTGACGCGACTTTGATTAGGCCCGCATCGAGTCAGGGACCACAGCTCGTCTCGTCATAAGATTGCTCAACGCGGATACGATACTTGCCGTCACATTTCCACTGCTGTCCATAACGAGCATTCTTCATGGCACCGGACAGATTTCAGATTTCTCCCTCCGTGCCTCAGCAACGACCATGATGATGCTACCGTTTGGAACGATCACTCTCTTCCAACAGCATGTGTCTCTTCGCGCATTCGCGCTTCGGATATCACCTCCGCGGAGCAGGATTGCACGCAGCTGGCGGTTAGGTACGAGCTGTTTTCGGCTGAACACATTGCGATTTCTGGGTGAGTCCGACGTGGAAAACCCGTCACTGAAGAGAAGTTCATCCATTGTCAGATGTCATTCACCGTCTATTACATCGATCGAGACTGCCCTCCACAGAGTTTCTGTCACCATTGAGCTTCAAGTGATAAAGCTTTCACTGGCTCAGAGGGGAGACTTTCGCGGATATCGGAAGGTGGAGCCCGATCACGATCGGAGGTGGGACATGATGGGAGCGGTCAAGTTATCTCAACTGTCTGCGACAGAATCATTCCCCTGGGCTGTGACCTATGACGTCTCAGAGGCAATTCATCTGCGTGACTTCTGAGGCCGGTCCGCGGTGAACTTTCTCCTGCTCTATCAGTGACGGAATTTTCCTCACATCAAAGTAGTTGAATTCCCCCTCCGAGGCGAGGAGACTTCAATGGGTCGAATTCCGTCTCCGCATCGAACGATCATTGTATCTTCCGGAAATTTCTTCCCCGGTTATATTCTCTCAAAGCGCTGGATCGAGGTGGCCCTCTCCGAACATTGGCGACTGTCACGCGGTGGATAGGCCTCTGAGGTTTGCCAATCCGGCAGATTCCTAGCGTCCGATGGGAGCCGCCACGCTACGATGTGCAACGTGGCAGTCGCCGTCATAACACGCTGCTCTCCATCTCTAAGCGAACCGGCGCGGCAGTCGGCTCGGCCGCAGTCCGCCAGACGACAGCCTGTTGCCGCACCGCCCGTGACACAAGCCGCGCCGCCGGAGCTTCAGCTTAGCTCCTATCAATATCCTCTCGCACGCTCTAGCATGGAACACGTCCATCGGAAAATTCCGCCCGGCGTCGAGCTTTGACGATGCGCCACAGGGGTCGCTTCGCGCGCCCCTTCCGAATCTGTCTATAGATGCAGATCACGGCTCTCCGCGCTCCCTCAGAAGACCCGAATTCAGTGACCTCCAAAAAGGTGCGCGATCACCGCGTGGTTCCCAGCTCACAAGTTCGAATCTCAGCTGAGGTTGCGTCGTTGTCTCAACTCCCTTTCTGGAAGTCAACGCAGTTCCTGGAGGTCCGGCATGGCAGCGATCACGAGGCAGCTCGTCCAGGGCGCCATGGCGCTTCCTGCGCGAGGGTGCTGCCGCCTAAATTCGCCGCAGCCGCTGCTGCAACGAGCCGGTTACACGAACAGCACGCCGGTCTCATTCAGTCTTCGAGTTCTGCAACGAGCTGGTCTAGCAACCTCGGCTACGAAAACTTCGGCAAAAATGACGAACCCGAAAGTATTCATGGATATCAAGGCCGACGACCAGCCTCTCGGTCGCATCATTATGGAGGTAAGTTCTCGCATTGGAAACTAATTCACTACTAGGCGTGAGAAACCAGGGCGGTTCGAGCACGCCGGTCGCGCTGTCACGGAGTGCGCCATTGGAACACTCGACAAAACTCATTTCACTCGTGCGTGTCCGCGATAAGTCGTGTCTGATAAACACGTATGGCTATCGTATCGTGTCGGAGCATCGTGGATTGTGTCTCCAATCCTATGTCTTCAACGAGCCGCCGAGGAACGGCGTTGCCGGTGCTAGGCCTAAACATTGAACGGCTTCGAGAAGCATCCATCGGATGGCGCCCAGAGTCCCAATTACCGCGGACGACGGGCGTGACAAGGATCGCCCCGGCTTCTCCCGGGGGCTCCGGAACCTTTTCCAGCTCACTCCGGGGTATTCGAGGGGTTCTTCTCTCGGGAGATTCCTACACGGGACTCACTCCCTCGTGGGATGGGACCGTCCCCTATCGACTACATGGTCGAATGCGGTCTTCCCCTGACGAACTGGGCATAGTCACGCGCAAATGCTCTGTGATAATGCCGATCCATCGAGAGGGGATCGAAGTTGTTTGGCATATTCCTGTGTTGAGAGCCCTTATCGACGGCTTATGATCACGAGCGTTGTATCATCAACCCGATCGGTTTCACTCATACTTGAAGAGACTTGGTCTAGTCCAGACAGCGACAGGCGAGGCGGACGAGAATCTTACGCTCGATTTCCGTCTGGTTCTCATCTAGGGAGTTTTGCTCGGATCTGTTTAGTTCTCATGAACTGAGCTCTTGGCTTGGTTGATCTCTTTAACAGTGTGGCACTTCGCCGCGGAGCCGCAGGGCTCTTTCGCAGTGTTCGGTGGAGGCGCTGCTTTTGTCGAGAGACAGAGCTCATCGCTGGTCGGGCCTTGTGCGGTTCGCCCGCCGGGTTCATCGAGCGAATTTCGTATTGCGGAAGTAGAGAACAACAGATCCTTATCAGCCGATTGATTGATGTTGCCATTGGTTACAGCTCCGCGCCGACGTCGTCCCGAGAACCGCTGAGAACTTCCGCGCCCTGTGCACCGGAGAGAAGGGCAAGGGATACAAGGGATCCGTTTTCCACCGTATCATCCCGAACTTCATGTGCCAAGGAGGTGATTTCACCCGAGGGAACGGAACTGGAGGTGAATCAATCTATGGCGCCAAGTTCGAGGATGAGAACTTCAACCTGAAGCACACCGGGCCCGGAATCCTCTCGATGGCTAACGCCGGACCCCACACCAACGGGTCACAGTTCTTCCTGTGCACCGTCAAGACCGCCTGGTAAGACATTTCAATCAGCAAGTCGTGGCTCGTTCTTTCACCCGTCACGAGTGGGTGGGTGGCAGTCTCAACTGGTCACTTCCCTGAATATTGATGCACAAGAATCGTCTGGCAAACTTTCGTGATTGATCTGGAGAAACTTCTCTCAACATTCTCCCGCATCGACTAAGGCACACTTCCGCGTATGGGATCTGGGAGACTAAAGCACGAGAGACACGGGGGGTTTGACGATTGCTCCTTTTGCTTGCAGGTTGGACGGAAAGCACGTCGTTTTCGGCTCTGTCGTGGAAGGTATGGATGTCGTCAAGCAGATGGAGAGTTTCGGAACCCAATCTGGTGCCACGAAGAAACGTATCACCATCGCTGACTGTGGACAGTTGTAAATGATTTGAGAGGGGACGTTTAATAACTCTATGAATCTTCGCTCTGTTTGGCTCATGGTGTGACCGAATTATCCGAATCCTGAAAGAAATCCGTGAATTTGCATCGCTGTGAACGATGAGAAAAGACGCGAGAGCCTGGGAATAAATTACTCCTTTTTACACACCACCCGAATTCAATTTTCTTCCGCGGTGCTCGCTAGGCCGCCGTGCTCTCGCCACGCTTTCGGTCAGGCCGATAAGCCGGCAGAGTTTACCCGATTCTCAACGATACGCCATGCAGTCCCATGCGGAGCGCATCCTTGATCGACCAGGAGCGAATCACAATCTTCGGAGCTCTAAAGGAATAGAATGCCGTCGAGGCGTCCTGCCTAAGGGGGGCTTTCGGGAGTCACGAAAAGAAATCTCCGGCAAGACGATCGCTTGCTGTTCGCTAAGGGAGTCGACGTATGCCAGTGGGGAAAGGCAAAGGAATCGGAACCGGGACGCGTAGGGAGCACGAAGGCAAATCCAATCACTGCATACAGGGAAGCAGAAGTGCTGATACTGCAACGGGAGACGAGACTTGGCTTGAAGAGGTGCGCGCGCGCAAACCTCAGGTACTACCACAGAAAGGCTCAACGCACTCACTGTGGAGAAAGGGGAACTCGATTGGGTTTTTCCGATGGCGCGAGGAGCCCAGACTATAGCTCACTCAGTCAGTGTTCCACCAGCACCCGGCAACAACCGTGTAGGTCTGCTGTCTGCTCGAGCCGACTGTATTGACAAACATCGCTCCGTTCCTGCCACTGCCACTGTTGCCGGTCATCGAGCAACGTTTCTGATTGTATGAAACTTCATGACCGTCTCGTGAGTGTTCTGTCCTCCGTCATTGTCGTCTTCATTGCTTGTGCATTCGTGCTAATGGGAACCGAGAAGCAGGTTCGACCCTACATCCATACACCGATCGCCAGAGCCGTCTACGAGCGATTGATGAAAGAACGGGAGTTTGAGGAAATCGATCGGGACGAATGGTATCGCTTGAATTTGGATGCGATACTTAGCGAAGACGTACGGTCGAAATTCATTCAGATGAAATGGGATGTCGACACTCAAAAGTTCGTTGATCAGAGCTCAGAAAAAAGCTCCTGGATCGGAACTCAGCTGTGGCACGCTCTCGTGACTTTCGTGGCCGGATGGAAAGCCTCAAAAACTTCCCTGAACGGATGGCTGAACCGCGGATCGATGTTCGTCTTCTCCGAGAGCCAATTCCTGAGACTGACCGGATGGAAAGAAGACCACCGCAGCGACTCGCTATTGGATCTCGGGGCCGGAGACGGTAATGTCACCGCTCGCTTCAGCCGGTTTTTTGGGGAAGTCTTCGTAACGGAAGTTTCGTCCGTGATGCGCAAGGTGCTCGTGAGCCGGGGCTATCAGCTGAAAGATGTCGGCCAGTGGGACTCCGAAGACGATCCTCAGAAGTATTCGATGATTTCGGCTCTCAACCTGCTTGACAGGTGCGACGCGCCGATCTCTCTCTTGAAACAGATTCCCAAGAAACTAGCCAAGAACGGATTCGTTCTAATAGCACTGGTATTGCCTCTCAACCAGTATGTGGAAAATAATGCGCCAACATTTGCTCCTTCTGAAATTATCGGAGTGCGTGGCAGAACAACGGAGGAACAAGTCGATTCGCTCGTCGAATGCGTTTTAGAGCCTCTCGGATACAAGCTCAAATCGTGGACGCGGCTTCCTTACCTGTGTGAAGGCGATCTGCATCAACCGTATTATTGGATGCATGATATCGTCCTTCTGCTACAACACGAGAGCGCCATGATCGATGAGGCTTAGACATGATGTCTCGAAACTATGTGTCAAAATCCAAACTTATTGTGTTGTGCACTTTCCAATGAGCCGATTCAAATTTGTCGTGTACAGAATGATGATGATGATGTCAGTCGAAGGAGCGTCTCATGCATATTTCAAAGTGTATTTATTGTGCGAGAAAGCCAAAGAAAATTTAAGATGTACTTAATTCTGAGGCTGAATTCAAGAATAAAGTCCAGTTCATACCGGTATGATGCGCGTTTTCGATTGAGACGCTCACGGAGCTCCTCAACGCCATATTGCGACGCAGATATCCGATGGACGGCTAGAGGAGAATGATACCGAGAGCATATTTCGAACTTTGAGACGAAGTGAACTTGCATTCCAGTGATGCGATACTGGGCTGGTGGAATTCCTTTACATACGCTTCATCAATGGCTGCTCCGCCCTCCCTGGGAATGTATACGGTGCGATTTCAAGGATGCGGCATCTGCTTCATGATTCGGACCGTCAACATAGGTTCCGTTTCGATTGTTCAAGTCTTCGTCTGGAAATGATTCCATAATCTCACAGTAATTTGATCATGATCAACATCGAGTTCCAAGGAGTGATTTTAATCGGACCGACTACCTGCTCTCGTCCATCGCGCGAGTAAATAGAGTCCCATGGAAACCGAGATGGAAAAATCGCATCAAGGCTTTGCGGTCGACCACCAAGGTCCCCTCGTTTTAGCTTCCTCCAAATCGAGCGATTCACGCTGCTCGTGAACCATAGGTTCCCGTTTCTCTCACAGCGGTGGCGAATGTTTCCAGGGTAGACGTGGCCGCTGAGGATTCGCGTTGTAACCGACAGAGGAAGGCTGCCGAGGCCGAACAAAGGGAGCCTATATGCCCGGTGTGATCAGAGCAACACCATACTGGAACTCTTTCGCGAACCTTCACCGTTATCTTCACGCAAATCCTCAACGAAAAAAAATTGGTGCCGCCGTCAAGCGAACCCTGTGAGACCTGGTTCGGCTCTGCGGGGGCCGCTCCTGTCAGGGTCCGTCGATCGCATGCCTCGTTCTCAGACTAGGCCAGCGGAGAGGGTTGATTTTCGAACAGTATTGGTCACAATGAAATCCGTTTCGAGTTAGATTCCGTTTCCGCGCTTACTATTCCGCGGGTTCCTGGCTCCACTGATAACGATGATCCGTTTCGAATATAGCAATGGTCATCATTAGGACTTGATATTTTTCGCGGTGATCGCGGAACTCGCGGAAACCGCGATTTTCGTCTCTCTCTGGCGATTTTCGCGAACTCGGTCTTTTCCGAAGACAGGAATATGATCATTCATTCACTGCTTTCCACCATGGAAGGGCAGTGAAAACAACAAGTTGACTGTTCCCTTGACTCCAGAAAAGCAGCCGGAGTCGAATAAGCTCCAATTTCCGACAAGCACAGACCTTTCCCGGACGGATTCGAAAAAAAATGGCTCGAGATTTATCGAAGGCACCCTCATTCGCCGCGAATAGTCCGCGAATCGTGCCTCCTTTCCGCGAAAAATCTCCAGCCCTAGTCATAATCAGATCGATGGTCTGCGTATTCTCAAGTTCGAGAACATGCGATAGGTCTGGATTAGTGCCCTCTCGTCATACAAGTCTGTATCTCGAGAACGCAAGGTGTAACTGCGTCTCATACAGATCGTGGTGTCACACGTCCGCACTCGGCAGGCTCAAAGGATGCGATGAAGAAGTCATCGTTCCATCCGATGGAGGCAACGGGATCGGAGGCTGCTTTTACACCGAAAAGGAACAAAGGGGAGTCATGAACGGTTCCGCGATCACCTTATTCAGGGATCGAACGGAGACGATGGACGACATCCGCAAAACAGGAAAAGAATTAGGGAAATTGCCACCTGAGTAGCAGTTTTCACCACGAATACATAAGTCGATGAAGAGCCTTCCGACGCCCGCAGATAAATCACGAAGCATTGCGATTTCGCCCTCGAAAAAGCACGACAGCGGCAGGAGGGTTCGGGTCGTCCTCCTTGGGATCGAATGGAAGTCCGAGGAATCGAGGGACTCGAGCTCCATCTCAAGATGGCATTCTCCGTCTGATTTTTATTCGGACTCGGATTCGGAATTCGAGGGTTTTTCGAGGGATCCCTATCGCCCGAAGCGGAGAGGGATCGGACTCCTAGCCCGATGCTCTACCGGGTCGTTCCGGAGCGCTACATGTGATCGACTTTCTTCTATCCCAAAGACGGGCAGTCTCTTGCGGCTAGAGTCGGGTTTTGATTTCAAACCTAATAGGAGCCTCGCTTCGTCACAAATCGACATTAGGCGACTCCACTTCCCACGGGAGGGAGGTTAAAATATCCTCACGAGTTTCACGCTCCAGCCAGAGAGAGCTTCCTCGTAAACGCCATCTCGTTCTCTAGCCCATCGACGATCGATATAATAATGATCGTAAATTTAACCGGGCGGTCCCTCACTCGATTTCTCTTTATTCTCGGAAGCGCTGACTTTCGGAGAGGTGCAGACAACATTTTCGCATGGACCTGAGATCAAGGATAAAGCGGGGCCACCCATCGCACTTTCTTCTCTAGATGTTCGGGGAAAAAAATGGCGAAGGCTTTCACCTCCTCCATAAAGAAAAATCGATTTTGATGCTTCTTCTCGTAGACATTAACCCTGAGAGAGTGGTTTGACTTTTTTCACAATCGTAAACTGAAAAGCAAAGGGTCAGCCCACCGCACTTTTGCCTCTAGAGCACATAGTTTCCGGGGAAAACTCGAAAGCCGAGGGTACGACCATCCTGTATAATCAGGTAAAGGACAAACCCGAAAGCAGCTGACAAGCTCGCACCGTGATGCCACTCTCATATCCTCCAATGGTCTCCCTCAGCGCTCGTTTGCGGTGAGGGGTGGTAACCCTCGAAACTCCGTTTCCATCGATATGTTTCCATGGGTATATTTATAGATATTGAGCCACCCTCTTAAGCATAATCCCCATTAGTCCACCCTTCCGAGAAAAATCGAGCTGAGCTTCTCTCCGGACGGATCGTGTCTTCGCTGTATCGAGTCCCTGCTCGTTTCTTCGGCCCTCATCTTAAGTATCTGTTCTGTCTTGCTCCCCTCGCTTCGCTAGATCATAGGGATCATCGAAGGTAAATATGGCTTCAATCTATGTCATAATTTTCGGCGCGACTGCAGATAACGGTCTCGTATCAGCGTCGACTGGAGGAGCGAGCACTCTGTCAGGCGACCCCTCAACCCGCGACGAGACTATCTACGCTATCGGATTTATCGGAACAACGCATCGCTGAAAGTGTGTCCAGCAACCCCCTCGGGTGAGAGTCCGCTATCTACGGGAACGATCATTCTTCGCAGCTTGACTCTGAGAGCTAAATTAGAGAAATGAAGGTTTCACTACATTAGCCGCGAGTGTCGAAGAGTTCACGTCCATGAAAGATGTCCCGTCGGCCGAACCGGCATGCTGCCATCATAGGGGATAGCGCTGTGATATTGACAAGACTCTGGTCTTAGTTAGAGCAACAGTGATGATGATCGTGATTTATTGATGAGAGATCGTCTGCCGCGGGCGGCTGGTATGGTAACATCTTCCCCTCATCGGATGAAACTATTCAATGTACCTCGTTGAGAATACTGACTAAGTATTCGAACCATATAACTACTAACTATCCAGGTGTCTCGATTCCGTCGTCTGAGGTCTGATGCTTTCGGCTCTGCTGGTTGACAATAATTAGCCGGCCCCGCAGCTGTCTCCCTTTGATAAATTATTCTATTTTCACAATTATTCTTATATGATCAATCGAGCGGGCGTTATGACCGGGTGCCCGCTTCGCGTGTATGTTGTCGTATTCCTGTTACTTTGACCTGGCTCCGACGTTTTGTTGAGGGGTGTCGCTGGTGAGGTTTGTTCCCTCGTTGTTCTCTGAGCTCTTAGTCGTCGCTGGACCAGAAGTTTGGCCGTTTTGAGTGGTCTCGTGACTCGTCTGTGCTTTTCTTTCGGCGTCTCGGCGAGGCTCGGTGGGGCTGCTCGTTTCCGGCTTTCCCTCCGTGCTCTGTCGGGTTGTCGAGTTCCAGGGGGTTTCGTTGTTTTCTGGGTGTTTTGCCGTCGCTGTACACTCTCTCCTCTCGAGTTTGGCACGGCTTTATCCCTGTGAGAAGTTACAGTGCGGTTAGTCGGTTTGTCGTTCTCTGCGTTTGGGACCCCAATCAAATGTCGTTTGTTGCGCACTAGTCTGGCCGCCTCGTCTGTTTCGATGAGGTAGGAACGGATGTTGACTCTCCGGAGGCACGTTCCCGATTTCCACTCGTGAGCGTAGTCAGTGGGCTGTTTGCGGACCTTTTGGCCTCCCGACAGGGGCTGCAGTTCTTTCGTATTTCGGTCGTATGTCCGTTTTTGTTGAGATCTCCTTTTCTCGATTTTTTGTTGTAAGTCGATTGAGTCACTAGGTTCCAACCTTTCCTGCCTTGTCGGCAGCAGGGTCGGACTGGGTGGACGTCGGTCCGGCGAAAATGACAAGCCCTGTGTTCACAACGAATGCCCGGACGACAGTGCCCGAAGCACCCTCTGTCGCCGGCGATCTTTATTCCCCCTCATCCTCAATAACTTCCCTCGATCATTTGCGAGGGGCTTCGCCTTCATCTAATAGACGCGCGCGTTCCCTTCCCATCGCTTGGAGTTTCTCCGTAAGCTCCTCTCTCTACCTGATGCTGCTTCTACCCCGCTCTCCCGGCTTTTACCAAAGTACAATTACAAGCGCCGGGTGATAGGGGCATCCCAACTCTCCTGTCGAGAATGTCGCCTTCGGGTTGGTCCAAGTTCGGATCAGTCAGATGGTTTCCAGACTCCGTGACAATATGATAACCGCGTCTGATAAGATGACCGATCACATGGACCAAATCGCGAAGATATTCGAGGCGCTGAGATCAGCTGGGCTGACGGTTCGTCTGGGAAAATGCACGTTCTTCATGCAGGAGGTTCAGTTCCTGGGATTCCGCATATCAAGAGCGGGAGTTCAACCGGGTACGCGCAAGCTCGCCGCTGTGGAGGAGTTTCCACGTCCGAAGGATGCGCACGAAGTGCGAAGATTCTTGGGGCTGACGTCATTCTTTCGGCGTTCCGTGAGGGGGTTTGCGGTGATCTCAAGTCCGCTGACAGCGCTGTTAAAGAAAGGAGCGGAATTTCGTTGGAGTCTGGAGTGCGAAAATGCGTTCCAGCAATTGAAGGGGGAGCTGCTCAGAAAACCGATTTTGGATAGATTCGTTCCTGGGAGACCTACGCAGTTGCACACCGACGCGAGTGCGGTGGGGCTCGGAGCATTGCTCTTGCAGGCCGAAGAGGGGAACTGGCGAATGATCTATGCTATCAGCAGGAAATTGTCCGAATCTGAGAAGAACTATCACTCAACGAAGCTGGAGCAACTGGCAGTAGTTTGGAGCCTAGAGAGGCTTCGACACTACTTGTTCGGTCAGGAGTTCGTCGTGGTTTCGGACTGCAGCGCCGTTTCAGCGCTCCGATCAACAGCGGGGACTCCGCAGCTGAGCCGATGGCTGGACAGACTCTCGGAATTTAACTTCACGGTTCAGCATCGAGCCGGCACATCGATGGGGCTTGCGATGCTTTGAGCAGACAACCATGGGAAGAAGGAAAGGAGATGGTGAAGAGAGAATCGCCCTCCGATCTCGAGCAGAAGACAGTCTTTAGTGTATGAAGTCAAACAGCGAATACATAATGACGCAGGCACTCGACGAAGAGATTAGGGAACGAGTGGCCGCATTGGGGAAAGCCAAGGACGAGCGTAGCAAGAGAGAGCACGACGTATGCGAGGGTTATGGCATGATCAGGGGAGTTCTCTACAAGATACGCGAGGGAAGACGACTGTTCGTGGTTCCAAAGTTGCTGAGAAAATACGTATGTGTCATGGCCCACGAGAAGGCAGGACATTTCGGAATAGAGAAGACTATGGAATTAATTCGAGGGGCATATTGGTTTCCGCGGATGAGAGCTTACGTGAAATTCCATCTGCGAGCGTGCCTAGATTGTATTTTCAACAAAACGGTGACGGGGAAACAGGACGGAGTCTGCAATCCGATCCGGCCCGAGAGGAGACCCTTCGAGAAGGTTTATCGATCATATGGGGCCATTACCCGCGTCGTTTGGAAATCAGCACCTGATCGTGATGGTGGATGGGCTCACGAAATTCGTTATGTTGGAGGCGGTTAGGACAACCTCGACACCAGCGGTGATCAAGTTCCTTCAGAAAATGTTCATGACGTACGGCAAGCCCGCAAAGCTAGTATCCGATAGGGGAACAGCTTTTACGTCGAATGCATTCAGGGAATTCTTGGAGCAGAATGGGATTCGGCACACGCTGATCAGCACTCAGCGGCCGCAGAGCAACGGGCAAGGCGAGCGGTTGAACAAGGAGGTAGCAAGGCTACTCCGCTCCCTGTGTGAAGACGAGCTTGGAAAGGATTGGTCAAGGCATGTCCCCAGAGCAATGATGATGCTCAACAGGGTGACTTCAAGAAGCACGGGGGAATCACCTTTTGAAGTACTGCACGGGTATCTGCCGCGACTGAACAATCACTCACAGGAGATCGAAGAAGCGCAGGAGCAAGTCTGGCGACCAGCGAAAGAACTACAGGAAGAAATCATCAAGAAGTTGGAGGAGAGTCAGGACCGATACGCGTACTACTACGACCAGAAGAGGAGACCGCATTACCTCCGCTTTTCAGTAGGGGATGTGGTGGCTGTGAGCCGTTTGCCAATTCACACCGGGCTGCCAACGAAACTACAGCCGAAATACAGGGGTCCTTTAGTCATAACTCATAACCGAAGTCTTGCCCAGGGATACTTATAGACTAGTTCAGCTAGGGGAAAACATTATACCTGTACTGCACTCTGTTCCCAATTGAGATGGTATCGAGTGCATAACGAGAAAGCAGATAACGCGATGCCGTTTTCCGAGATTCCAGAAAATCAGCTGGGGGAGCGTCAAGAAGTCGTTCCGAGTGAGCCAGAGCGCAGCGAGACGGAGCTTCCGTTCAACGAAGACGCTGCGGAACCTGATACCGCCGCAAGGGACAATGAATCTGTCCGAGAGACACGCGAAGCGGAGACACTCGAAACACTAGACGAGATTCTGGAGACGACGGAGCTGAGATTCGGAACGGATTCCGAGCAACAGGAAGAGGAAGCGTCGTTCGGAAAAGTAGACAAGCCCGAGGAAATTGGAGAATCTACGCGAGTGAGAGAAAGCTCTATCCGGCCCCAGAAGTTGGCCGAGAGTGTGGATACTTCTTCGTCGTCAGCATCATCAGGGGAAATTCAAATTCACGTAGATCCAGCGATGTATCTGGACCCGGAACAGCGGGGGTCACCGAAAGATTTGAATACGGCTATAATGGAGTCCCCGGGAGCGGGATTAGGAAGGGGAAACCCGCCACCTAGACGTTCTAGGAGAGCGAAGTCGTTCAGGGATACTTATTCGAAGTAGCTGGCGGGGACGCCAGTAGTGTAGCGTGGTCGAGCGTAGGGAGGAGAGAAACAAATGTAGAGCGCGGACGGAGGGAATGAGAGACTACGAGATGGAGTCGGAACGGATGGTATAGAATGTCAGTCTTGTGCGCGGTTTGAGATTTCGTCAAATGTTCGGCTTGAGATATCGGAGGATGTCGCGTCGTCGAGAATGTTCAGCAATGTCGAGGAAAATGTCGCCGAGCACATCGGTTGGAGGGAAAGGGGATTCCGTTCGAGACGAGAGCGCCGACGCGATCGTGAAGTCTTTTCGTAGCAGACTCTGGACGAAGCGGTTGAGTGTTTCCAAGTGGATTGAACTAAGTGTAGCGGACAAAGTAGATCGGACAGAAGGACAAAGTGAGAACAGTGAACAAACAAGTGGTGAATCGGACACGGAGTGATCACCGAACTTGCAGTGAGAGAAGAAAAAAAAGGTTACGGGGAAAGTGGCAGATCGAAGGTTCTGCGCGGGGTGTGGGTGTAACACCCACTCCGCCGGTTCAGTGCGGTGCAAGGCGCGGGAGGCACGGTGCTCCATGTGCCGGCTGGTGGGGCACTACGCCCGCTGCTGCCCGAGGGCAGCTTTCGAGACGTGCCTGTCGTGCGGGCAGGTGGGGCACCTCTCGACAGCGTGTCGAGCACGCTGGGTTCGGCGTCGGCGGCCGCTAGGAGGGCAGCCAGGGCTGAGGAGGCGTCCTCAGCTGCAGCGGGGGGTAGTCGTGACGCGGCAACGCTCACGACTCCCCCCCGCTATATTTTCAAAACTTTCGGAACCTTCCGAGGAAGCTACATGGAAGGAGTTCTCAAGGGAACTTACGGGATGAACTGCTCGTCCTTGTATTCGACATGTGAGGAGTCACCTCTCGAGAAAACGTTCCCCTTCCTCATCGACGAGCTCTGAAAGTCGTGCCGACATTGTTGACCGTGACTGCCTGAGATCCCGCCAAGAGCAGACATGAAGCATTTAAGTTTCTTGAGCGACTGATGCGACTAAAGAGACGACGAAGCCTTCGAAATTTAACCATTATTCTGAGGCACAGAACAATGGAACTCGAAAGTATGTGGCTCCGCTCAGCCGTCGCGGAAAGTCATGACTCATGACATCCTCGATTCATGAACATCGCTCAATGATTGAACTCACCCATTAGATCACAAGGATTCAGTACTGAGTACTCGTCAAATTCCAGGGAGACGACTCGGCGCCATTGATCCCTAATCAGGAGCAACCTCTAGGCGAGGACGAAGTAGATGTCGAGCCGGAAGACTCGGACACAGGCCCCGACCCCGAAAAGTAGCCGAGGCATCGTTCCTAAAATGGGATTTCTTCCTGACCTTAGGTTCGAATAAACATCGGGTTTGCCCCCTGGAACGTTCGTTGTTGGATCCCTTCTAGAGTCTTTAGGCCTCAGACTGGCTTCGATATGATCATTGCGAGGAAAAAATTCCGTGGTTAACGAGGAAATTGGGTCTCTGAACGACGTTGGACGGACTTTTTTCTGTCCTCTCAAGGAGCGGAGTGACTTTTTTTGTGAATGAAGACGAGGCGTTCAGCCGTATGGACGATGATGATAGATTACTTTCTTTATTGTTTCCCGCTGTCATTGATCCACGATGTTCGAGCGTTGGTGACAGAAATGTTCATGCTCTCAGCGAAGCTCTAGTCGTCGCTACCTATCGTGACATTTTTTTTTTGGTGAAGCAGCTCGCAAAGGGGTGACCCTATAATTCTCAAAAGGGACTGCGAGTGCGAAAAGGGGGAGGGAGACTGAGGGTAAGGTAGGAGGAAAAGGTGAAAGAGCCATAGGAAAAAATGCATTGACGCACTACCCAGAAGAGTGGAAAATTCAACTGGAGTGTGGGGCTCATGTACATAATACCCACTAAAAAACCTATGGCTCTTTACCTGAAGGGAGAGAGCGGATAGTGTTGGATTTGAAGAGTTTCGGATCGTACGTTGGAGGGAAGACATGAGGAGGAAGGGCATTCCATAGACGGGATGTGCCGGGGAAAAAAGTGGAGGCGAATTGAGCAGTACGATCGGAGGAAAATTGGACAGAGTAGGGATGCCGGTTGGTCCTACTCTCTCTGGTTACACTGGCGGGGACCAAAATGGGGGGAACGAGGGAAGAGATTTCTTCTGAGCATTCTCCATGGAAGTAACGATAAAATAGGCAGAGGTCGGTAACGTTACGACGTGAGGATAAAGATTCAAGAGAAGAGGATATGGCTGAATCACCGATGAGACGGATAGCACGTTTTTGAATAGAGTCCAGGATAGAGAGGGATGAAGGAGCGGCTTCACCCCAGATATGCGAGCAGTACTCAAGAGAGGGACGGATTTGGGTTTTATAGAGCGAAAGGAGGTGAGATGGAGAAAAATAACGTTTGGCTCAAGAGGAATCCTAGTTTTTGGGAAGCTGACTTGGCCATGTTTGCTATGTGATGGTGCCATTTAAGGTTTGATGGAAGGCGCACGCCTAAAATAGAGATATTCGATGAAGGAAGTAGCGTTTCGCTGTCGAAAGAGATGGTAGGACTAAAGGGCTTGGTTTTCTTCGTGGAAAGGGTAAGCTGCGTCTTCAGGGAATTGAACCGGACCAAATTAGTTGAGCCCCATTGCAGAATCTTCCGGAGATCACAATCGATGGAGGAGAGCAAGGTGCTTCGAGAGGAACTTGTTTGAGTAGAGGTCGGCTGCTTCGTGAAAGAGTAACCAGCATGAAGTGTACTGTCGTCGGCAAAGCTGTGTATTGGATTTGTGGTGGAGGCGAGAAGATCATTGATAATACACCACAAGGTACAGAGATAGGAACAGCACAGAGGATCCTCGCTGCAGAACCGTCAGCAACCAGGTCCGAGTGGCCTCGAACCTTTCCTCGACCACGGGTAGGTCCTCCAGACTCTGCCCAGCCGGAGGAATTTGCACCTCGGCCTCCTCGGTGGCATCGCAAATCAAGGCTTCTTCACTCAGTAAATAGCTCTGGACGGATTCCAAGAGGCGATCCAAGAGAGGGTGTGAGGAGAGCTCTATCGTTTTGCTCTCCTCGAGAATTATGATAAGGACCGCGATGAAAATAATGGAAGCCGTAAAAAAGATGAGATGCGAACTTCAGAACGAGGGGAGTTGTAGGAGAAGAACGCAACATGATTGAGTAATAATTGATCGTGTACGTCATGAGCAAGAGTCCGATCAGCGGCAGAGCGAACTTTTTCGGGGAAGTCAGCGGCAGCCAACAAGAGAGCGCAGTCAATGCGGTGTCGATACACATCGAGATGACGAAACGATGAAAATGGTACGAGAATCTCCTCTCGATCACGAGATCTAATAATTGTAGAATGTAATCGAAGTAGTCGTCGAAACTCCCCGGTCGGAGACGGAAATCGGCAGCGAGAAGACGCCATTCCGCGAATCGACTGGTGATTTTCTCGTAGTCTCGATGGAGGACAGGTTTCAGATTGAGTTTCTTGCTGCGTACGTCGTGGAGCCAAACTCATGTTCTTCATTCGAGGCGATTCGAGTCTGATGGCGATCGCGGCGCCATCGTGAGACTGCCCGTTATTGCTGCATTTGGGGATGTTTCGCGACCTCACTCCACTACCACCGGAAAGTTGCGTGATGGAAGGAGGATCCCATGCGACCATTTCTTCAAATAGAGCCCTCTCCTTTTGATAATAATAACTCCATAAGTATAAGACTGATCATAATTACTGTCATCTCCTAATCGAATTGCACTTCGGGATGCTACCGGGACAGAATCAAACCGCAATCGGGCGTGGATCCAGCGACGCCGATTGCGTGTGTTGCGGGAGCGTGAATTCGACTCTTCGATATTCGCATCATCCCATTTTAGTTTTTTCGCTGAACCTCCGCCGGCCGGTAGCAGAATCCCGTTGTCGGCGCAGTTGTCGCCAAAGACCTTCGGTTTGTGATCGACCAATCGTTCAGCTCGCTCCCCCGTCGACTGCCTGCGTAATAGTGCAGTGTCCTAGGCCGAGGTGCAAATTTCTGTGTTCGGCGTCGGCTCTGGATCTGGTACCTGCATATTTTTCCGGCAGCAGGGATCGAACCCAAACCGCCTCCCGCGCGAGCGGCGTCGTTGCGGCTATGCACGTTTGCACGAGTAGTGACAAACGCGCTAACCACTTGACCACCCGTCGGTTATCCCGCGATCACCAATCGACGACGAAGATCCCCGCGAGATCGCCACCCCAATTTGAGGTGGCGTCTGTGCGTCCTGAGATTGTTTAGGTGTCGAGAGGAAAGCTTCAAGAGGGCCTTCCACAAATAGTTCTCTTTCACCAGACCAGTTTGTTCAGCTGGCATGATGATCTCTTCGTTTTTGATTGAGTGATAAATGTCCGATAGGAGTTGTTCCTCAAAGTCGGAACCGCCGTTAACACCTGGAAGCGAAATGGTCTCGAATTTGGAACAGGTCCGGACAGCGAGCCACGTTCTACTATGCCTTCCGGTTATGAGGATAGCTTTCGCGAAAGCCGTATATTTAGCGCGGCTCCATTCTCGATACCGCAGGACACACGTATCGTGAGCGACACGAGCACCGACAATAGCCCCAACGGGAAACGGACCGGTGAAAGGTCCTCGGGAGGAATTGATTCCCATACCGACGAGGATCCCTCCCGTGGGAATCAGCCGGTTCTCGATGTCGTGTTCGACAGCTCCGGAACCGTCAGAACGAACTACCTAGTCCAGAATAATACAGCTCCGAAAAATCGAATCTGTCTAGATCTAGCTGGGAACGGGAGCTTTTCCCCAGATTTGAAAGGAGCATCGCGACAGTACCTGCATGCAGAAGACCATCTTTGAGAAACGGAGAACCCACCAGAGAGTAAGCATCCTTCATCGAGAAGCTCACAATCTACGCATGCCGAGAGGAAAATACACAAACCTTTGAGATTTTTTATGAAATCTTCTTCCTTCATCGAGTTCGATTGTTTCTTCACAACACGATTGTGTTGGTCAACGTTCAACATGATGATGGCGTATGCCAGCGTGAATGTGGCATCAGCCGAGGCGAAAGGTTGATTGTTACTCGTCTGCAAAAATAGCTCCGGTCAGCTCGCTTGCCGACAGCTGGAGGCAGTTTCCGGAAGGCATCTGCATACCGACGGTTTTCACTCACATGCCAATGTTCGGCGAACTGTTCCAAGACTAAAGAGATCGGGAGGGCCTCGCCTGGCAGCCGGAACGATTCGAGGTACATTCTCAGAGCTTCGTCGATACGGGTGTTGGCGAAAGCGAATGACATGACGAAGGCTCGCAGTGGTTCCGTGTTTTTCCGATTCGAAATATATTCTCCGAGTTTGTTTTTGTCCAACTGGTAATTGGTCCTCAAGAACTCCGCTACTTTCTCGGCACAGAACGGCTTCGGGAGGATTCCGTTCTCCATCAAAAAGTCGATACCGCTCGCGGGTTTTTGATTGAATAGCTCGGTGCCCTGGTAGCAATCGCTTCTTGTGTCTGATGACGGCGATTTCGTTGTGGGTCGGAATATGAGCGAGCTCTTGAACGTCTCTGTAGGTCTCCTCGGATGTCTCATTCCCTTGACAGCTGTTCACGACGGCAGCCAGCTGCGTTCCAGACACTGCTACGGGTCGCGGAGCTTCCCCTTCGTTGCCGCCGGTTTTTCCGAAGTAGCCTTGTCTTCCTTGGACGACACCATCATGAAGTGGCAGTGGGTCTCGACTGAATCGATAACTGCTAGAAGGGCCTCCAAGGACAGATGATGGATACCTGGAAGACGCTTTGGTTTTAAGTTGAAATTCATCATCCGAGTAATGTTGACCGTGGTGTGAGATCAAAGACGCAACGATCGTTCGGGACAGGAGCTTACTGTAGATAGCCGTGACAGGGAAGGCAGTTTTCGACAGTGTTTTCGTCAAATCCTCGAACAGATTCGAGCAGTACAGATCACAATCATAGTTGAGGTATAACTCCGTTACGAAATCCCTCTCAACTGTGCCCCTGATGCTATTTTACAGGTAGGTACGATAGTTCGGGACTCGATTCCTGGATCCTCCAGACCTCGTGAGCTCCGAGCCTATTTTCTCTCCCTCAACTCCTCCTCGCCGGATCGGACGAGGGAACTAAACGATGAAGGTGTTCGCTTGAAGGTTCCATTCGGCGGTCTGCTTCGCGGACATCTGGAAGAGTGCCTACGAGAGAGAAGAAGACTGAAACTCCGTCCCCCGATGTTCCCGAGTCGGAATCGAATGATCTCGCCACGAATCGCACTCGCAGCAGCAGCTATCCCCAGCTCTGGGCAGTAGTCTCCCAGTCGATCAAATAAAATCTCGAGTCTCGGATGTATGGAGTCTCATTGATAGTTTTCTCCCGTTTCGGAGCTCAATCTCCTATTATCGTCAGCAGCCCTTCCGTTTCGAACCGTTCGACAGATACCGCGCTCCAGAACAATTATTAAAAAGAAAGGCGAATTTCCTCGATATCAATATGGTATAATATTGTTTATTTCGGGATTCGATCTTTCTCGAGTGTATAATGGGTTCCGCGGAACTCCTTAAAAAAATCACTCCCACGTATTATTATTGTTTGGTTCGGGGGGAATTTGAAATTGGTTGTAGTGCTGTTGTCAACTTTTTCGGGCTGATCCACACAGCCAAGGTTTAACGTCCCGGGTACTGTTATTCACATTGCTTCCGAGGACGGATCCATAGAGCAAATGTACCCAGGAGGATCAAGGCCGAGTACCTGCATATTTTTCCGGCAGCAGGGATCGAACCCACACCGCCTCCCGCGCGAGCGGCGTCGTTGCGGCTATGCACGTTTGCACGAGAAGTGACAAACGCGCTAACCACTCGACCACCCGTCGGTTATCCCGCGATCACCAATCGACGACGAAGATCCCCGCGAGATCGCCGCCCCAAAATGAGGTGGCGTCTGTGCGTCCTGAGATTGTTTCGGTGTCGAGAGGAAAGTTGAACTTTGTGTCGACGACGTGAGCATGAGAGAAGGACCGTAGTTGGCGCCCAACGATGACGCTCCCGCCGTGTCTGATCACAACGTGATCCCACCACAGGATTTTCTTGTGCCATTGAAGAAGGGGAGAAGAAATAGAGACCTCTGCGATCTGTGGTCGGTTATATCGGTCTTTGAGAAGCCACACCTGCGGAACCGAAGCATCCGCGAAGGCTCGATCGTGCGTTTTCCGAATCGGTGAGTTTATATAACAGACTTCAGATGGGACTTCGAGCGGATAATGCTCGTCTGGTTGAAGCAGTGATGGTTGTGGTCACCACTGGCGTGAGCGGATCCCACGTTGAGCGGCTGAGCGGACACCGTGGGGATCCTCTCCTGAGCCATTTTCTTTGCTAAGAACGATATGAGCTAAAGAAGTTCAAGGTGTACTGAAACTGTACGGTGATTCTTATCAAAGCGCTTCGACGACTTTGGCCATTCTGGTGCTTTCCCGCTAATTGCAAGGGACAGCCTTGAGGAGAAATCGTGAACGACGCGACAGCGCAGCAGAAGCTTAGCTTTCGCGCTCCGGGGCTTTCTCCACGACTCGACGCAGACCTTGCGCTGCTCCGCGTGAAAAGCGTGCGTCGATCGCTCAACTTCTTTCTGAGACGCTCCCTGTCCTGTTCCGGAGCCGGATCTCTTTCGACTGAATCTTCGGAGGATCTGCTTGGTTTGCTAGACCATTTGCCTGCTCAAAGAAAAACGTCAAGACGTTTCCTGCGTTTCCACGCGTCTGAATAATCCGCATGCGATCGGCCTGGGGAATGTCGGAATTCCATGGAACAATGTCGAGTTGTCATGGAGATTGACAATAGTTCAGGAGTCGATCCGTAACGCGATGTTGTCGGATTGATTGTTTATGTTTCGGCGGCTCTGGCAACGCAGGCAGACGGCTAGATTCTTCTCTGCGCATCATCTGGTCGACATGCCCCTACGGGAAGAGGAAAACCCCACTATTATGATTTGTTTTTCGTGTCTGTTCCGCTTGCATTGAATCGCGTTTTTCTCCTGGTAGCGTGTCATCCCGTCTGGAGTATCTCGAGCAGATCTTCACGCGATTCCAATATGAGTGGAGCCCTTCGGAGGAAAATAAGACTCTCGCCTCGAACGAGATCGAGGCTGAAGATTCAGGCACTCAGCCCGAGTCAATTATTCGTCGTGGAAAATTAGGGAAATCCTTCTAGTCTCATTGTGGCAAGCGCACTTCACTAGTTGAGGTTCTGAGCCTCGATGGAGAATGAACACACAAGAATTGAACTTGTAGAATTCACGTGGGGTGCGCTGCGCTAAACTATTCAGTCGTCTGGAGATATCCAGCTGGATGGGAATCTCCTGGAGATGATGAGACGATGACGTAGGAGGGATTGAACTTCCGATCGCCGCTGGTTTTGAATGAATACTCTCGGGATTTTGAACCCGGACACTGTAGTTCTCGAGGAGCGCTGAGGCTGCTCCGTTATCTTGATAACTGACGATGATCAGCCGCCGTTTCTGCCGTTGTCGCCAATGAGACCACCGCAGTGTTCTCTACACCTCTCAGCTCTCGTCCGGCTGATTGAGAAAACAGCTGACGCGAGGCAGCTGATGCTCAACGTTGGAGAAGCCAGCGCTGCGCTGGTAGACGTAGCAACGCGCGTGCACTCCCCAGTGCTTATATATTGACGTTCATAAATATAATATGAATGGGACTGCTTGTCCTGGACATGAATCGATGATTATCCGCGATATTAACAATTCTATGAGAATCACTGTTACTCGAACCCGACTCGATCTCTCTGTGAATGTTATGTGCTGATTGTATGGTGTACTGAGTGGTCGGAGTGTGTGTTCCCTGTAAACGGTGACGCGACGGATACCTCCGTCCGTGACACTCATCTCTCTTCTAGGCTTGAGAGTCTGCGTCTTCACAATTTTCTCGTTCTCTCTCTCTGTATTCCTGCTGTGGAGCTCACTGCTGAAGTATGAGCTTCTCAGAACTAGAGCTCTGACCGAGGGGAGTTTAGCAGCGCGATTGTACGGGACGATACCGTCCGACGTGCGACAGAATGTTTACGTATTCAATATCACGAATCGAAAGGAATTCCTTTCCGGCGCCAAGCCCCGTTTCGAGCAGCTTGGTCCGTATACGTTCAAGTGAGTCCAACCTCCGGTGTTGTCATTCTTCTACGACGATAGCTAAAATGGTTTTTCAATATGAGTCACGCTTTGCCTAAGACGTGTTCCATTTCCGTGTTCCATACATTACATGATGAATTTCTCCCAGTCTGACCCTGCGGAAAGAAATGTCGTGGGCAGCCGACGGCTCACTGAGCTACAAGGAGAGGCGCATCTTCATGTTCGAGCCGGAGCTGTCTACTGGGCAACTCACTGATCGGGTGCACACAGTTGACCCGGTCTATACCGTCGCCTCGTCGGTGATCGACACATTGCCAGCGTGCTTGCAGGCGTTACTGAGACCGCTCACAGAGTCGCGGAGTATGCTATTCGAGCGCACCATCGACGAGATACTATATTCGGGGTGAGCGAACAGGGGGAAAAAGATTCGTCGCCGATTCCGTGATTCCATCAAGGGGACAATTGAGTCTCACCGAAGTGTCTACCCTCCTCAGGTACTCCGACCCGCTCGCAAAGTTCGCGCATCTTTTCAAAAAAGATCTTCCCGTAATCGATAGGAAAATAGGATATCTAAGAGCTTTGAATAACAGTGATGATGGGAGCGTGACAGTGTACTCCGGCGACGCCAACACGCTCAGACAGCGGAACGAGGCTTTTCGGGTGATGGGCTAAGAGTGAGTAGCACTCGAGACACTTGCCTCATTCTTCCTTGAGCATTGTGACAGCGAAAGTGGATTCTGAATATCTAATGAGTCCTCCTCTCCCTCAGCTACATTCCTCACTACGCTGAACCCTTCAATAAGCTCTACGGCGAAAGTGAGAATCATCTTGAGGCCTTTTTCGTAGAAGCGGGCGAATTTGCCTTGTTTGAACGCTCCATAGAATCTCATCGGGCGATTCTCCTTCTCAGACGGTGAACTTTTCCCGGCTTTCGATCTGTCCGCTCCGCCCGCAGAAATTCATGTTTTCCAACCTATGTTCTGCCGGCCATGGACGCTACACTTCAACGGATCGAGTCGACCGTATGGAGTAGTGTTGGCGAAGTTCAACACTCGAGACGACATATTCTCACCGACAGGCGACGCTGAGTTCGATCGGTGAGAATGACGGATCACGGCTCTCCGCGGAAGTTTTGAGAATTGCTGATACTCATTGATTTTCAGGAGTGTGCGCCAGAACTTCAATATTGTCCCTCCCCAGTCCGGCAAGAGCGTTCACAGCTTCGTTCTCATGTATTCTAGATGTCTACAGCCACGTGGTTGGCCGATAGCAATTTTCGATATCAGTGACTGCCAGCATGGTTTCCCTGCGCTGATAAGTTTACCGCATCTCCTCCGGGCGGAAAAGTGCCTTGAGGACGTCGAGGGACTTAAACCCGACCCGAGTCTACATGATTTCGAGATGGGAATTTACGCGGCACGTATCCAGCGGAATCAGGATTTTCTCTCGGACGGAAAGGGGGGCAGTCCGTGATTCCTCCAGAATCAGAATGAATACATTATTGTTTTGAGTCTATTCGCTCGGTCTGAGCAGAGTATATACCTAGTTTAATATACATAATAGTATTGCGACGGTTCCGTTCAGGCTCCGAGTTCCCTCAGGGAGACGAATTCTGGGCACCGAGCGGCGTGGTACCTCCCGCACCTGTCTCCGCACCTCCTGCAGGTGCAGCTTTCGTTCGGTTCGTGGAAACCGTCCGTTGAGCACACGCGGTGATGGAATCCATGGGCGGCGTGGCGGCAAATGAAATGTCGGTTCGCTCTGTTCATGCTTTTCCACGTCTCGTCCTTCAGCGCTGGCGTTTCCAGGATGTCAACATCGATGTCCGATAGTTTTTCTTCCCACTTCGCGATGTTTTTCTCATACGCATCCGTTTTCGGGAGTCCAAATCGTTTTTGAAGATCTTCCGTTAGGAGCGTCGTCGGCACTATCCAGTGACTTTGTTGAGCGACTCGAAATTCGTCTCCGACAAGTCCTTCCAGATTATGCCCACTCCGAATGCCGCTGTGGGAGCAACTTTCATAGTGAACAATTGCAGGGCGGTTCTGACGGAAAGACGCTGTGGAGTACGGATAGACGACATCGCCGTGATTGCCTTCCGGCATCGTTCCTTCAGATGTTTGCCGAAAGAGTGGCCATCCGTGGGGAGGATTATCCCTATATATGGAAATTCATTCACGAACCTCAGTTCGCTGCCGTTGAGTCGTAGCTTGTCGTCTCTCGCGAGATGTCCGCCCCGGCGGAACTTCATGGCTTGTGTCTTCTCGAGATAGATGCTTAGACCCAACTCGGCAGAGCATTCGAGGAGCCTGGCGAGGCCCTGTTGGACGTGGTGGCGGCTCATTCCGTACACGACGATATCATCGGCATAGGCGATGACCTCCACCATTCTGCGAGGGCCGGCCACAGTCTCCGGTGGTCGTCGGGTCAGGGGAGAGTCGCAGATCGGCGATAAATTGTCTCCTTGGGCCAGGCCGGTCGTTTGTGCGAAGGGTGTGAGTTTCGTCACACCGTCGTCGATGGAGATGGTATTCTCCTGAAAGATTGCCTGGATGATACCGAGGAATTTCCTGGGCTCTCCTATTTCGGCCATCGTGCGAAGAACATGGTCTCGAGGGGCACTGTCAAAAGCTGCTCTGTAGTCGATGAACACAGCGTATAAGAATCTCTTGGGTTTACTGAGAGTCTTCTTGATGTCTGCAATGAGCTGCTTGCATGCTGTCGTAGAAGACTTGTCACGCCGGAAACCGTGTTGTTGTTCGGGGATCAAATTTAGATTTTCGACGAACGTCTCGAGTCGCCGCGTTAGTATGGTGGACAGAAGTTTGTAAACCGAACTTTTCTTCGCGATTTCTCGCCACGATGTTGCTGCACGGGGATCACCTTTTCCTTTAGGAATGATCGACAGGGTCGCGTTGTTCCACGCTGTGGGGATGGTTCCGCGTCTTAGGCACTCCGAGAAGAGAGCCGCCCAACAGGGCGCGAGGGTCCACGCCGCGCTCAGATGTTCGTTTCGTACTCCGTCGGGGCTCGGTGCTTTCCTGTTCGGAAGTCTTCGTATGGCTGTCATTATCTCGTCAACCGTGATTTCACTCTCCAGCCATTCTCTTTCGGTGGAGGTCCTCTCGTCCCATGCCGCCATATAATTGGGCACTTCGGTCGGAATCGTGCGGCTGTTTGCGAACATAGTTTGAAAGTGTTCAATGAGATCAGACGATTGAACCGGGCAGGAGGTTCTCTTTGGCTTTGATAGCCACTGCCACGGCTCCCTGGCTGCTTGTGTCAGCATTCGGAGCTCGCACTGCTCGAGGTATCGGTGACGCTCGATTTTGTACGTTTCTCTGCAGACTTTTTTGAAGAGGTTCACGAGGGGTTTTGCCGACGGTTCCGTCCGGAGCCAGTCTCGAAGAAGGAGTTGAGTGTCCCTGGCGAGCCGACAGGCGCTGTTGAACCAAGGTCGTCCTGGGCGTGGTCGGAGCTCGGTGGTTCACGATGTTTTGATGGATGTAAGGTGCCTGGCGAAGTGGTTGATGTCGAATTCTCTGGGCACTGGGATGACTTCGCCGGCTCGCAGAAAGAGCGCCTGGGGGTCCAGACGCGTTGACAGCTTTATAAAATGAATACGCATCTACCTGAGACCCATGTCCTTTCTTATCAAAATATGTGACGCCCTTAGCTCTCTCAATCCATTATCTGAGACCTGGTGGAATCACTCGAAGATGGAACTCAGTCTCCGGAATCTTATTTCAGCTTCTCGGTATCCCGGTCCGACCCGCGATCCGAGCTCAAATTAACGTCCGGATTCAACGAAAGTTCTCTCCTGAGCCTTGCTCTTGTCTATCCGATTCTTTGGCAAGAAATCGCAAGTTTCCTAAGCAGAAATGGAGTGCCTAGAGATTCTCGCGGAGCAGAGCTCCCTGGATCGAGCTGTGCAGTAAGGGGTCTGCGGATTAGCGTCTCATTTTTCGGGGAGGTGACTCAATATGATGCACGCTCTTCAAATTCAAGGTTCTGTCGGAGCAGGACAGCGAATATCTGAGCTCGATAATCTACTACGCCTTATCTGTACCGAGCGTATTACTATGCTTGATCCTCTTCATTATATCGAGCGCCTCGTTGCTGTTCTTAATCATTGATATTCGATCATCGATGGGGAAGCGCCACGTACGTTGCTTCAACCTTATCTAGAATATGAAATGGAATCGACGCATTTTCTTTCCCAAGAAAGAGACCATCCGGCCGTCGACCTCAGAGTAATATTTTTCATGCTTTGATTCAGGGAGCCGAAGATGACGAGCAGCCGATTTGGAGTTCCGCCGATGTTCTGGAAAATGACACGACAGAGCCTGCGCCACAACAGAATCCAGATGATCTCCGCGTCACAAGCTAGATTTAAGAATTGAACTAGTCAGGAATCCTCCGATTCCGAATCGAGCGTGTTCCCGTTTGTTATTGTCCGGGAATTCGATGGGAATCCCGCCTCCTCATCCGAACTGATCCCTCGAATCGACATCTATGAACGAGGAGCAGCCATCGTACGAGCACGCTTCTGGATTCCTGCGAATGTAAGATACTCGATCCCCGGGCGCGGGGGAGAAGCGGGCTTTTCAGTGCGGCTCGACCTCCCGCTCATTTTGCTCGTTCTTGACGTGAACCATTTCACGGTCTAGGTACTCCACTCGGTATGAGACTTGATTTGTATATGTTGTCTCTGGTCGGATTCACGCAACAACAGTTCCGTCGGAATAAATATCATGAGCGCAATGCAACTCGAGGGTCTGGGTTTTCTTTCTCCTGACTTGAGCAACTCATACATACAGTGGCGGTCAAAATAATAGAGCCACCTAAAAACTTCGTCTTCTTTTTCGGAGTCCGTAACTTTTCAAAAACTCCGCCGAATCGGACGTTTTTTTTTGAAATCGAAGAGAATTCGATGAGCTTTCCAATGAACCCGTCTATTTCGACATTTGAATGCGTTTTGAGGGACTTTCAGCCATCTCAATATCGCTTATTTTAGAAATTTTCTATCTCATTTTAAAACCCTCATAAGTCGGGACGAGGGTATCGCATCGGCTCGGTGTGGTCGGCATCTTGTAGCGCGGGAAAAGAGCTGTCGATTCGTCTATTCACTTTCAAAAATCGGTTCACCTGGAGCTGAGAAAAAGTTCGTCTGCTATGTGGAAGTAACGGTCAAAATAATAGAGCCACCCCCCCCCCCATAATAGAGCTGGAAGGCAAAAGGTCGTCTCTTTGATCCGTGCATAAGTCAAGTGGGAATGGCATGCGCATCGGAAA
>NW_003805455.1:0-18891 GCF_000255335.2 Galendromus occidentalis
ATTTAGAAACATAGCCCAATCCTGAACCATGTACAGCAATTGGGTGTTTGTCGACCGCTTCGAAACGAAACCGTGCTGCGACGGATCAGTGTAACCGTTTGCAGAAAGATATGCCTCTAAGTGCCTGCAGAGAATTTTTTCAAACACGGAGCAGACTGCAGAGCATTGAGTTATAGGCCGGTAGTTATTTATATCAGCGCGTTTGCCTTTTTTGAAGAGTGGAGTGATGATACCGTAGCGAAAGAGTTTAGGAGCGGCTCCGTCCTCATATGAGCGTTGGAAGATGATGTGCAGTGGTTCTGCTAAGAAGATGGCAAAGCGCTTGAGGAATATTGCAGGTATGCCGTCGTAGGATTGGCTGCAGGAGCCTCTGAGGTGCGACAGTTGCTCGTAGATTATTTCCTCGCTGAACTCGAGTCTGGAGTCTGGGAGCTTTGGGAGTTGAGCCGTTAGTAGGTTGGTAGTCGATCCTGAGGTGGAGGAGAAGACGGATGCAAAGTGTGATGCGAGGAGAGATGCTTTATCGAGATCCGATGTATATTCAGAGTTTTCGTGGGTCAGCGTAGCAATTGATGTAGCGGTTGATTTGAGTCGATTGTTTGCGTATCTGAAGGAGGCCCTGGTGTCGCGTGGATATGGTCTTGTATTCGGTGAGAACCCGGAGGCGGTGGGCTGCTTTCTTTAATTTAGACGAGAGTTTGAGATCGGATGTTCCAGTGCGCTTTTCTCGCTCGAGCCTACGAAGAAAGCGAAAGAGGCTGGCGTGCCCGCTCGAATTGTTGACCAGAGGAGTGAAGCGGTTGATGAGGGAAGTACAGAGATTCACAAACGAGTTGTACATGTGATCTACATTTACACAGTCGGAGAAGAGGAGTTTCCAATTCATAGCATCCAACTCAGAGGCGATGGCGAGTATGTTCATCTTGTAGTAGTTTAAGCGGGGGCTCAGAACTGACTCAGGAGGGAGAAGAGGTCCAACCTTAAACTCGATCATCATATGATCGGAGGTCACGGGAGGGGAGCTTATGAGCAGATCACAGATGAGATCGGGGTCCGTGACTAGTAGGAGATCCAGAATCGAACCCGATACATGGGTCGGATCCTTAATAAGTTGATTGAGATTGTTTCGAATGCAGCAAGCAAGGAACTCGTTTTCCGCGCCCGACTTCTGACCAAGAGTTTGCGAGCACCAGTCGATATGAGGAAGGTTATAGTCGCCAATAGCTATTGAGGGGCAGTCAGCATCACAAAGTGCATCGAGTGCTGTACAGGAGTCGAGGATCCGCATGAGCCGGGCCTCTGAGTTTCCAGAGTTCGAGACATAAGTGCAGAGAAAACGTAAGGAGTGGCACTGGGAACTTAGGGATAGGGCTACGAGCTCTCCCTGAGCATTGAGTTCGATATCGGTGGAAGGAAGTGAGTTGTGGACGAGTATGCAAACACCACCGCCGCGAGACTGACGGTCATGTCGGAAAACTTTATAGGTGTTGTTGAAGGACAGTTCTGCATCTGAAATAGACTCATTGAACCAGGGCTCCGTGAGAAAGAGAAGATGGATTTTCTTCAAACGTGAGAACAGCCTCAAGGCATCCAGTGCCCCTGGTTTACAGGCAGATCGACAGTTTAGGTATGCAGCTCGGATGTAATGGTCGGAGTTCGGTTCATGGAACGGGGCGGTTGATCGTTTGGGGAACCGTTCGAGGATTGGGCGAGCTGGGGATCTTCAGCTTTCGAGTGTATCTGGTCAGGAGCAAGGCGTCCCCAGAACGTTTTGATGACGGTATCTTGCGGCCAGAAGGATGGTGTGAGGAGAAGGGATTCATCTAGCTGATCGGCGTAAAGGACGAACGACGAGTATAGATCCGATCTAGTGATCATTCGCACGACTGATAGTGGGCTTTGTAATTTAGGTCTCACGACGGAGTATAATTGATCTGCTGTCGTTCCTGGAACGATGCGCGAGATGAATATTCTGCACTTCCGTCTCACAGCTTGTAATTCGTTCCCGAGATTCGTTGAAGTACCAATAATTGTCGGTCTGTGCTCGAGTTCCGTCCGGGTGCGCTTTAAGGAGTTAGAGCGGCTTCTCGTAGCATGCGCTGAGCGGAGAGTAGAGGTGCCTCGACCGCGCGGATTCAAAAATTGATCAGATGTTACGTCGAGAGAAGAAGACGAGTGGTTGTGCATAGGTGCAGAGACAGTCGCCGAGGACAAGACGGCCATTTTCCGTTCGATGTTCGAAACGCTGGCGGATGACGTCATAGCTGCTTGAGCCAATGAGGTCAGTTGCACCTTCACAGTTTGCAACTCACTAGATTGTTGTAATACGATGTTCGTCAGGTCGGCGATGCGCTTCATCAACAGGTTGCAATTTCCAGAGGGGACTTTCGTAGAGCAAGACTTGCAGACGAATTTTCCGACTACAGCGGTGATACATTTTATGTGCACAAATGCTCCGCATCCCATGGAGCAGCAAACCAAGGGGTCTTGATCGGGTGAGTTACACTCATCACAGATGAAGGCTAGCATGACGAAGGAGTGAAGATTGGGAGGGTTTAACGTCTAATAAGGATGAATTTTTCACGATCGGTGAAACACACGTGCTTCCGAACGAACGAGCAGACGGAATGATGAATTTTCGGAGCTCCATCTTCCGATTCCGAGTTTCTTGATACAGTATCCAGGCATTCACAACGGTGCTGAGTAATACTCTGTCAAAGACTTTTCGCCACCATTTCTTGGATTTCCTGTCAGAATCATAGATGGCGGCCATGTGATCGGAAAGATCAACGCCGCCCATTGCCGAGTTGTAGCACGTTATAGCTTCTGGGCAATCGATTTCGGCCTTACTACCATCCTTCTGTGTTCTGACAACCTTGCTGACCGCGTCTGAATGACAGTTACTGAGCGCGATGACCTCCCGAGAATCCAGCCACCTTGCGCAGAGAAGACCTCCCTCTGTGACACGGAAATCCATCTCACCTTTCTCTTTCAATTTCCTCGAAAAGTCGGGCATAAGCTTTCTGTTATTATTCACGGTTCCGACTGAGGGAAACCTGAGAGTATTTATGAGCCGTACCGAAGTGAAAAACCGATCGAAAGCGAGCATCACTCGCGGAGAACGTATTTTTTTTTACCATTTTCAGAACGACGCTCTCGCCCAGAGTACTTTTTCGTCTCTCGAGTTCTTTCCCGGCGTGAACATCAAGATCATAGACATACCCTGTTCTAGCGTCGCAGCGCTTCCATAGTTTTATACCCCTCTTCACTGCCTTCAGAGGGAGGTATTGCTTCAAGGTGGATCTTCCGGTGAATTTCGCCGTGGACTCGTCGATGCTTTGGAACGTGCTCTCAGATCTGGCGCGGGGGAAAGTCTCCTTGACGCAGTTGAGCAGCTCCTCGACATTGTAGATCTTTGAAGAGCCTTCTGGTCTACTCGGCTCCCGGAAATAGAGTTTCGAGTGGAGCAATTGGAATCTGTCCCTCGCGATCGCACGCTTCACGGCGTGATTCCCTAGTGAGACCGACGATGACCAGTAGTCTCTCATGGCGGGCAGCTTGTTGTAGCCCATGATTAGCGAGCAACCGAGGACTACCATCATCTCACCGACATCTGTCGGGGCCACGGTCAAGTTCTTCGTGTGATTCAACAACTCCAGGCGTTTGTTGGTATTTTCCGTCAGGAAGATGAAGAAGCTTGCCGGAAGGACTGCTCTCAAGGCCTCAAGCGGAGTTGAGGCCGAGTCCAGGTTGGCCAGGATCTGAGGCGTTCTCTCAGGAGGAACCGACAACCGGGGTTCGAATCCTGGTCTCGGATAGCTCCATTCTATAATTTCATCGCTATCGAGATCGCTTGAGCTTTTTGTGTCCGCGTGCTCGACATCTGCACCGCTTTCTTCGACGGTTCCCGCTTCGCTAAGTTCACCCTCCTCGCTGTCAGATTCCTTTCTTCCTCCATCACGTTCCTCGCCCTTTGATTCGGTGTCCTCCGGCTCCGGGGCAACGCTAAATGAGCTGGAACCACGTGAGCGCAGAATCATGATTCTGCACCACTCAACCTTTGCTCTCAATAGGACGACGATCACCGATGACTCGGCTCTTGCGTCTACACTTGGTTCGAAAGTATCGAAAGCTGTCTCTGTTCCACAATTCAGATGCGGAGATAAAGTTAAGATCGACTTCATGGTCACGGTTCCTTCCGCTTTTTGCGCTCGAGTCTGAAAATGCAACTCACTTGCCAGGGATACTTACGATTAGTTAGAACACCGGCGCGAAATTCGAGGCAGCCGGCGAGTTCCGCATATTTTAGCGTCAAGATAAATCGAAGGTTCCCGCCGCCTACGGAGTGTCATGGCGGCTGCCTTCGCCATGTTAGTGGTATCGCCGTGCGCACGTGTATGTGGCCATCGAGGCTGGTGGTGCCGGGCGAATATGGACGACGTTGTCGGACATTTCCCGCACTTCGCGACATTATCTCTCAATTTTTTACGGGATCTACCACTCGAGGAGGGCTGACCGTCCCCAATATTGATTTTGAGGACGGATCCTGAGAGAGAATGTACACGGGGGGATCCAGGCCGGGCGCCTGCTAAATCGTCCGAAAGCAGGGTTTGAACTTCGAACCAACGTCGCGGGAATAGACGGACGCGCTAGCCATTCCACCACCCGCCGCGGGTTGTCGAATGGCCAGCGCCGGTTCAGTGTCATAGAACGAGGTGTCGAGTGTCGAGGAACAAGAGCTAGCGCCAGACGCTATCCTCCGAGTAGACGCGTCGGAGTTGACATGCTTCCCAGCGGATCCCAATAGATCCGGATTCCGGGACTCATTTGTCCCAGCAGCCCCGAATGACAATTTGCAGTGGGACACAGTTGTCCCGCTCGCCCGTAAGGAAGAAACAGATCATAAATTTAGGTTTTGCGCTGATTCTCGAGTAATAATGCCGCCCTCCCGGCAGCAACAGACAGCGCAAGTGCCGAGGTCGCCCTTAGCAGTGAGACTTGATGGAGACGCTGCCTTGAGACCGTTTTTTTTCAGTAGGACGCATAAGTCCCGGCCGGATTGAAATGGTTAGGAATGACCCATTCCATTACATGTCCAACAGCGTAACTCCGTGGTGCGGGAGTAAGGCCGCATTTTCCGCGTGCTCGTATTCTGTCGCTGGTATCGTTGCCTCATACGTCGACGTCTTCAGTTACATCGTTGATGTCACCACTCTCGTTTCTCAGACGAGCGGCCTCGCTCCTGATGAGACTAAGCAGAGTGTCTAGGGTCTTGTCTTCGGAGGATCTAGTGGTCCAAGCTTGCTTAAATGAGGACCACGAGCTTGGCAAGGCACTCTCCATCCTGGAGATCAGAACTTGTAGGTCTAACACCAAACCGACCTCAACAAGTCCGAAGGTTGACCGCTGGTATCGTAGAATGTTTTCGGTGGCGCTTAGAGCCTCAACGTGCTCATAGTTTGGCCATACATTGAGGGCCTGCTCCCTGAAGACTCCATCGTTGCGGTTGAAATATTTCTTGATACTTTTCCACATAATTACAGCACTCACGGTGCCTTATTCCCCGTAGAACAGTTCGATATTCGGATGATATTCGCATGAACGATGTTGAAGAAGACGGTCCTGGCGCTGCGATTTCCGGTGTCATATTTTGCAAGTATTGCTGAATCCTTGTCTGGAACGATTTCCTCGTTGACCACCTGCCACGCGTAGGTCTCCGCTTGGAGGAGTCCAGGAGCCATTGTTTTCCAAGTGAGGTAGTTTTTGCCATCCTCCCGGAGGACCATGGCAGGGCTGAAGCGGATCTTCGGAGTATCGTTTTCATCGACGTTCAGCGTGATCGCGGTGTCGCGCTGCATCATTCAAGGGTATTACAGACCTCTAGACTAGCCTCGGTGATGATAAACTCGACTGTGGAGTTTCCTGTAGAGTTCACTCGAGCTGATAACGAATGTTCGGAATCCGTGAGGATCCTGAGCATAGGCTCACTGAGAAAGGTACTCAGTCGGCAGGAGTCCACTGTTCGCAGTTTAGAGTTTGTTTCGGCACAATGTTCTGATGATCTCCGAGGGTCGAGGGCTGGCAGGGAAGATACTCTTAGGAATGAGGACGCTAGGGATGCGGGTGACGGAAGAATCTGTATTTGATGTTTATCCGAACGCGGCTTTTACAGCGTAGCGGCCACGGAGCAGTCCCCCCAGTACCGAACTTCAGGCTAGAGACGGCGGCACCGTTCACGGTCTGTGGCACAGATTATGCGGGGCCGATGTCCTATAGACATGAGGATGGCACTCTTCGGAAAGCTACATACTGCTCTTTGTATTTCCGGCTTCCAGAGCCATTCATCTTGAGCTTGTTCCAGACATGACAGCGTACGAGTTCCTCTTGTCGTTGAAGAAATTTCTCGCCCGATTCAGCAGCGAAACGCGAATCATGTCAGACAATGGCCTATCAAAGGAATTGAAGCTAATCTACGATCATGTGAAATGCCCAGCCGTTCTGCAGCACCTCGTCAATGCGGAAATTACGTGGGGATTCATTACTCCTCACGCGCCCACTCATGGCGCATGGTGGACGCGTATGGTTCAAACGGTGAAACGTCCGCTGAGGAGAATTCTAGGTCGAGGCGCCCTGCGGTTCAGGGAGTTAGAAACAGTGCTGCTAGAAATCGAATCCTTGGTGAATCAAAGACCTCTCACGGTGGTGCAACTCGATCCGAATGAGATCAGCGCCTTGTCGCCGGCGGATCCACTCTACGGATATAGAGCGAAACCGACACTGCCTGAAATGAAATCCGAACTAGATTCAAGTCGGCGACGTATGCCTGTTGCAGGATCCGAGCCCCTCGAAGGTCCGCTGGCCGCTATGTCGAGTGCTAAGTCTTTCCGGCGGGGAGAGAACGGATCGTCGGCAACGATCCTGTCTCATCAAGACGGCTTCAGGCCAAGTCTTTCAGAAACCGGTTCAGTAGCTCTGCCCGCTAGAGGTCTAGCTACGAGAGAGTAGAGAGAACGAGCAACGGATATAATACCATTACATATTCGTAGGACCATTCATAGAGAGCCTATCAGAGAAAACGAGGGCACTCCGTGACATTGTCAAAGCGGGGAATGCTTTCGTTTGGACGGAGGCTCAGGAAAATGAGTTCCACCAGCTGAAACAGGTGTTGGTCACGGCACCTGTACTGAGATTCTTCGAACCGTCGAAACCCGTCGTGATTTCCGTCGATGCCTCGGACTTTGCTGTTGGCGCGTGCCTCTTACAAGAGAAGAGACCAAAGGCTTACTGCAGCAGAATGCTGTTAGCTGCCCTACAGAAGCTGCCCCAGATCCAGAAAGAGGTGATCGCTATCGCGAATGGTTGCGCCAAGTCTCACTACTACAGATGCGGGCATCCGGATGTCACGGTTGAGACTGATCATAAGCCTTTAGAGAAAATACTCGAGAAGACTTTCGAGGAGGTCCTGTTCAACCTACAGGGGCTCTGTATGAGCTTGCAAAGATATGGAACCATGGTCAAATACATTCCGGGAAAAGAAAAAACCGGTTGCGGACTTTCTGTCACGATTGCGCTCCAGTGAGGCCGTGAGTCCTGATATGGAAACGAGGGTTGTGGGAAGAATTGCAATCAGCGAGAGGAAGCTGCAGGAATATGCCAGAGCAACCGACGGGGATCCGGCCCTGAAGGCGTTCAAGAACATACGCAAGGAGGGATGGCCCAGTGACAAGAAACTGGTTCCTGATGTCCTGCGACAATTCTGGCCGTGCAAAGAAGAGCTCCATGAGCATCAGGGATTGGTGCTGCGTTCGAACGGAATTGTCGTGCCGGCCTGTCGGCGAGCGGAAATCCTCGAACAGCTCCACGCGTCGCATTGCGGGATCGAGCGCATGAAAAAGAGAGCCCGGAGTGCGGTCTACTGGCCATAGATTACAAGAGACATTGAGAGGAGTGTAAGGAGTTGCGAAGCTTGCCAGAGAAGCCAGAATCAGCCGCCGAGACAGCCGGTGCTGCCAAGTGGGGTGCCTGAGTTACCGTGGCACACGATTAGTGCCGATGTGTTGCATCACAGTGGGAAGAACTATCAAGTCGTAGTTGACCATGATAGCTTCTTCTGGGAAATATCGGAAATGTCAAGACTAGGGCTCGCAGTCGGGATTCAAGACTGGGAAAAATACCGGGAAAAACTGGGTCCCGAAACCGACTGTCCCGGGAAACCCGGGAAAGTCGAAGATCTTTAGATATATTTTCCCGAGAAATTCGAGGGAGAAATCCAATTGGTGGAGACTCTGCCGATCTCTATCGCGCTCGTCACTCGATCCAGACTTTCCGATCAGGCTGCCGATCGTCTCGAGTAACGATTGGAGCTTGTCACATCTGAGGTACATCGTTTACCTACATTGAATGTCAAAGATGCGAGGAATCAACCTCTCATCGACATGACCAGATATCTGAAGCTTGGTCGCGAGCGACCTGAGAAGGGCTCTACCACTTTGGAGAAGAATCATTTCTCGCGTTGCTTAGTCAGAGGTGGGACATACTAAGAAGTGAGTGATTTCCGAAGAAGGAGTTCTCGCACCAATCCCTTACTCTCCGGAGACTCCCCTCAATTCGACGAATTCTCCCGCTTCCCGTTGATGCGTCGTGAAATGAGCTCCACGCAGAAGTCTGCAAAAAGTTGGGTGTGGTGTCATTTCTCCAGAGGTCAGAACGACGCAGCTGTGTGTGGATTCTGTACGAAAACGCTCAAATGCGGGGGAAGTAGTACCAGTGGTCTCGCGAGACACTTGAGGGAGTAGCACAATGTGTCCGATGATACACCTTCGTCAGATTCCAGTCCTCCGTGTTCGAGCTACAATCCTGTCATTAGCGACAAAGATCCGAAGACGCTCATTGCCAAACTAGCGGCGCAGGATGGGATATCCTTCCAAACACTTGCTCGATCCGAGGTGCTGCGAACCCTCTTCGAAGCATACACCGGTAGACCGGTGCCGACATCATAAAAAACCATCAGGAGCATCGTGATGACTGAAGCTAAGCAGGCGCGCGATCAAATACAGACGAGGCTGGAGAAGTATCAGAATCAGGGTGGTACGTTCGCGGTCGCTTTCGACGAAGCTTCCGCCGTGAATTCCCCATATGGAAACATCAGCGTCAATCTCCGGGCAGAAGGCTGCCATGAAAAAGGTTTCTCGGCAGGTAAAGACACACATCTCGGACTGATCCAAATAACCGGACGAGCTAACTCGTATTTCATTAGTGATTCGATCAAATCTCGGATGGAGAGTTTCGGCGTGCGACTCAGCAACTGTCGTTTCGGCATAACTGATGGAGCGTCGGTAATGAAAAGTGCCGTCGCGAAGCTCGGACTTCAATCCCAGCTATGTCTGCTTCATGGTCTCCACAATGCCCTCGAGCAAGTTTTACTCAGCAATGTCACTAATTCGCCATCGGATGTTGGGCACATGGTCCCTGAGGGAGATAGCAACGACGAAGAGAGCGATGATAACGACATCCGTGACGAACTCGCAGACGGGATGGAACTCGATCCGCCGGAGGACATGGAATCTGACCAAGATGGAGCTATGGAGATCGACCCCAATGATCAAATCCAAATACCATGTGTCTCAGTCCGAAGCGCCCTAAACAATCTGCGAAGCATCCTGAAGAGCATTAAGCGCAGCGGACCAGAAAACGAAAAGCTACTCGAACTCACAGCATTGCCTCACTACAACGGAAAGCATCTCAGCATAGTTCTTGACACGAGGATCCGGTGGTACTCGACGATTCGCGTGCTCGAAAGGGCTGTCCTCATCATGCCGGCCCTGAATGCGGTCCTCGAGGACAACGATGCACCGCGAATCAAGCGAGCTGCGAGGGAGAAGCTTCGAAATATCCTGACAACGATATTGCCCTTCAAAACGGCCATGATTTGCTTGAGCTCATCGGAAGTAACTCTCGCGCACGCTGGCCGAATCCTGATGCTTCTCTTGAACGAATTAGATCGTCGCGGCGATCCTTTCTCCGAAGCACTGAGATCCGTCGTCGCTGAGGAGATACGGAAACGGAGAACCTTGAACTCGACACTCCCCCAGTACCAGCTCGATCCCGAGTATGACTTCAAATTCGAGAAAATGCTTGGCTTTCCCCAAAGCTCGGAAAAAGACCTCCGAAATCAGATACTAGATATTCTGAAGCGTGAAGGGATGTCGGAAATCGGCGACATTGATCTCCAAGGCTCAGAGGAGGATGAAGCTCCCCTCAGAGAAATGGATTTCGATAGCGCTTTCACGACCCCTCTACTCAATCAAAAGAAACCGTTACTGCCAGTTCAGCCCACCGTTGCACGATTGCGTACTGAGATGAAGTTGTTTGCGGCCGGTCACGGCCACGGGAAGCTGCTATCGCTGTCGACAGTACAACCAACCTCGGTCTTGCCGGAAAGAGATTTTAGCACGATGAACTTTATATGCTCGAAAACCCGTAACTCACTCGCACCAAAGACGCTTGATAGTCTGATGGTCTTGCGTGCTCACCTCCGTGGGACAAAGCGTAGCCCTGCGACCGGCAACGGAGGGAATTGAAAGCAAATAAAGATTCGTCCTCCGGCGCGCCCTTATCCGTGATCCTGTTCTCCTTCGTCGGCCAGCATTTCCCGCTAATTCCCGACTATCCCGGGACTTCCCGGGAATTCCCGACATCCTCTTTCCCGGGAAAACTCGGGAATTTGCGGTCAAGACAGCCGAGAACCACGATCCCGACGCTGGCAAAAAATCTATATCCCAGGGTCATCAAGCCGGGACTCGTGAGGCGGGAACTCGAACGAGAAAAAAAGGAGCAGAAGAAGTACTACGACAGAAGCACGAGAGTCCAGGCACCGTTGAGAAAAAACGAAGGTGTTCGCATCCTAGATCCGAAGGATAAGAAACGGCATCCGGGGATTGTGGTGGAGCTCCACATCACACCGCGTCCATACACAGTCGAAGATTTCCAGTCGGGAACATTGACCAGAAGAACGAGGAGTCATCTGATGAGAACCATGCAGCAGAGAACGCCGCAAGCTGAGGCATCAAAAAAGACGATAGTCCAGAGAAAGTCATCACCTCAGACGCCTAGGAGATCTGAACGCAAGAAAACGAAACGTCAACTACGAGATCTATAAATAACACAGCTCGACAGCCAAATCGTTACAAAGAAAGTGATAGCTATTTCGGGGTGAACCGGGGGCGCTGAATCCGAATTTCATAACAGTTTTTCTCCATCAGGTCTAGTTTTTCCGAAATTTCAATTCTTCGATTTTTTGCCATTTTTCGTCTTCAAAAAATTCTAGCTCCGCCCCTGAGTGGACTAGATCGATGAAACTTTGGTGGCGGACAGACCTCGGTTGAGGCTACACCTGGCCGAGTTTTGGTGCAATTCGTCGCAGTGGTCTCTGAGCTAGAGCCATCGGAAACTAAAAGAAAGAAGAAAAAAGTGGGAGAGGGACCTCTTAAAACGCACTTGACGGAAAAACTAGGACCTTTGAAGCGGTCTGACCTCGACAATTCGATAGAGGAGGCTTTTACGAGCATTTTGAGACCAAGCAGAGCAAAATCGGTCGATCCGTTCAGTTTTTATTCGCAAAAACATTGAAAATTTCAAAACGCCTAAAAGTCGGAATTCGTCTATGCCGACTTTTAAGCTTCGAATACATAGCCCAGAAGCTCCGTCCCGTGAGTAGACAGAAACTGCTAGCGGGAGTGCTCAACGGGCCGCTGATCCGGCGACTCATGAAGGACCCAAACTTCATCGAATCGATCAACCCGGAGGAAGCCGCCGCCTGGGAATCCTTCGTCTCAGTCGCCACGAACTTCTTGGGGAACACGAGAGCTTCCAACTACGTGGGGTTGGTGCAGAGACTTGTAGAAAGCTTCCGCATTCTCGGATGTAGAATGAGTATCAAGGTTCATTATCTCCACGCCCACCTTGATCTATTCCCTGAGAATTTAGGGTCAATGAGCGACGAGCAAGGCGAAAGGTTCCATCAAGACATCAGCACCATGGAGGAGCGATACCAAGGGAGGTGGGATGAGTCTATGATGGCAGACTATTGCTGGAACCTCATGAGGGAAGCCCCTGATCGACCACATTCCAGACAATCGCTGACGGCTCGATTTGATGCGGATTGATCGACCTCGCTGATTTTACGGAAGATTCCAACGGGCCAACGGTCGAAGCTTCTGCTTGAAAGCCGGAACGGACGAATTCCGACTTTTAGGCGTTTTCAAATTTTCAATGTTTTTTGCGAATAAAAACTGAATGGATCGACCGATTTTGCTCTGCTCGGTCTCAAAATGCTCGTAAAAGCCTCCTCTATCGAATTGTCGAGGTCAGACCGCTTCAAAGGTCCTAGTTTTTCCGTCAAGTGCGTTTTAAGAGGTCCCTCTCCCACTTTTTCTTCTTTTCTTTAGTTACCGATGGCTCTAGCTCAGGGACCACTGCTACGAATCGCACCAAAACTCGGCCAGGTATAGCCCCAACCGAGCTCTATCCGCCACCAGAGTTTCATCGATCTAGTCCACTCAGGGGCGGAGCTAGAATTTTTTAAAGACGAAAAATGGCAAAAAATCGAAAAAGTGAAATTTCGGAAAAACTGGACCTGATGGAGAAAATCTGTTAAGAAATTCGGATTCAGCGCCCCCGGTTTACCCCGAAATAGCTTTCACTTTCTTTGTAACGCGAAAAAAGTTTTTTTTTGTCGAGCTGTGTAATGTAAGTTTGTGCTGCTGTGACATTTTGATTCCGAATCACGTCTCAACAGGAGTCTGTCGAAGGAAAGAGGGGGGATGTCATGAGTTGAATTATTGCGCGCTGATACGCAGCGCCATCTAAGGTAACAAGGAACAATAAACTTCGAGGCACTCTCAGTTGTCAACCCGAACTCAAGGCCTCCTTTTATTTAGTCTCTTATATATATAGAGGATTTGAATCTACGGGTTTTTAAGTTAAGGAAAATTTCACACAAAGAAAAGCTCATCAAGACCCCTCCCGCGGGGCAGAGCGTCGAGAAACAATCTTGCGTTGCCTCGCTGGGTCTCCAGTGCGATTTTCTGTCTGAAGAATGCCGTCGAGCGTGTTTCCCCGGTAGCCTGCTGAAGTCGTCCACCGATCTCCTTGGAGAAAGCAGTCTCAAGGCGTCGTTACTGAAACCATTACAGTTCCTGGTCAGACCGCTCCCGCTCCACGCAGTCACATTCAACGAGGGACCCGTGGCCGCCGTCGCAGGACCCCCGCCCGCTGCCCTTGAAGCCGCGCCCGCTGCCCTTGAAGCCGCGCCCGCTGCCGTTGAAGGAGCCGCGCCCGAGGCATAGCAACTTATCCCCGTTCGTCATAGACTCATCCCACCTCCCTTGATGGTGACTCATGAAGGACCCAAACTTCATTGAATCGATGAACCCGGAGGAAGCCGCCGCCTGGGAAAATTTCGTCTCAGTCGCCACGAACTTCTTGGGGAACACGAGAGCTTCCAACTACTTGGAGTTGGTGCAGAGACTTCTAGAAAGCTTCCCCATTCTCGGATGTAGAATGAGTATCAAGGTTCATTATCTCCACGCCCAACTTGATCACTTTCCTGAGAATTTAGGGTCGATGAGCGACGTGCGAGGCGGAAGGTTCCATCAAGACATCAGCACCACGGAGGAGCGATACCAAGGGAGGAGGGATGGGTCTATGATGGCAGACTATTGCTGGAACCTCATAAGGGAAGCCCCTGATCGACCACATTCCAGACAATCGCTGACGGCTCGATTTGATGCGGATTGATCGACCCCAAGTGAAATCGAACGTTTTCGGTTTTTCGAGTGAATCTATATACCCTAAAATCCCGACCATAAGGAACGTCTCGTATAGGGAGCTTCCCGTATAAGGAACCCCACCTATAGGGAACTCTCCGTACAAGGAACCCCGCCTGTAGGGAACTTCCCGTATAAGGAACCCCGCCTATAGGGAACTTCCCGTATAGGGAACCCCGCCTAAAGGGAACCTCCCGTATAAGGAACCTCACGTATAGGGAACTTTCCGTTTAAGGAACCTCGCGTGAAGGGAACAGTCCTCGTTTATTGAGCCCGCCTCTCGACGCGGAAATTCGCGACCCGAATAAGTGCATCCCCCACAGCAAAGTACTGGGGCTATTTAGGAGCAATCTCATGCATCGATCAAATGGTGTGCCCCTGGAGCCAATGCTGTTCGCGTGAAATTAGAGCTGCGTGTCATCCTTAAAAATCTTGAGGATGAGCGATCTTGAATGCTCGAATATCGATGACTTTATGACAAGCCACCGACGGACCTTTGTCACCTCCCATGTCTAGTCCGATGTGCACCTTCCGAATCTGACAGAGATCCGTTGAGTCGCAATGCGGTGACTGATCTTCGCTCGAGGCCGCTTGAGATTTTGGGCCCATATTCATTCTGCTCAGTTCATCGTCAGTGAGAGCTTCTCAGTTAGCCCGACTCGTGAATCGCCTCGAAGTCTTTGCGCTCCGTATTTGAGAACTATAGGTGAGTGCTCCCGTCCCAGTTTCCCATCTGGAACGACGCGAGATTCAGATGCGATAAACCTCATTCCGCAGAGTCATGAGGCTTTCATACACGGCACAGAAAAAATTGGAGATCCTGTCTCACGACCGATCGCACGTCATGACCAAAACTTGCTTGACGTACCGTATCAGCAAGAGCATGCTGCAAAGGTGGAAGAAGGACGAACAGAGAATCCTTGAAGCCCGAAAGACGCAACGGACCGTCCGGAGAGGCGCGGCCAGGCATTTAGAGCTTGAAGAGCGCTTGAAACGATGGGTATTGGAACAACGACAGCGAAACAGGGCTGTTGAATTCATTCAGCGACGGGCCCTAGAGGAAGCTGAGGCAATCGGCGACGACTCGTCGACCAATTTCAAAGCTTCTTGCGAGTGGGTCACGAAATTCATGCGCAGGAACAATTTGAGCGTTCGTAGAAGAACGAGCGTCGGTCAGCCGGAGCCCGCCGATCGTCTCAAAAAAGTCGAGAAGTTCCGAGCTTTCGTCAGAGGGGCAACCGAGAACATTCCAGCCGACAGCATCGGCAATATGGACGAGATTCCGGTGCCTTTCGATATCGTGTACGGAAGAACGGTGGCCGAGAAAGGCTGTGACGACGTGAAAATAGACTCCACCGGACATGAGAAGAGTAACTTCACGGTTGTGCTGGGCGTTTTAGCTTCCGGTGAGAAATTGCCCCCCATGCAGATTTTCAAAAAGAAATTTGTTGTGTTCGGGCCGAGAGGCCGAAGTGATTGAGCCCTCTCCCCTCTCTAGTATTTAAGGAATCGGCAGGTGGAATAAAAACACTTCGTTCTTCCCGAGCCTCACAATAGTGGTAACACACGTAGACCTCGATATCTAACAGTGGCGCAGTCGACAAAGCATCAGTTCAACGACCACCACGGAACGTGCGCGCGGCAGTTTTCGGAAGGTGAAGAAGTTGTGATCGAACTCCATAACGGGCGAAGAGTGCCTGCAATCTTCACAGAGTACCTCGGTTCGTCAATGGCGAAGCTCAAGGTCGACGACGCGGACCATGTCCGCGTCACCCCAACCAAATTTGGCGGCGGAAAATAGACTCGCGTAAAGCGCTGGGGGAGGAGGTGCTGCAAGAGCATTTCATCGAGGAGCTCCTGACAAATGCTTCCGATCGGAGACAAGATTGCAGCCCGGTAGCGACCGAATCCTCGTCCCAGTCCGTAGCTGAATCGAGTCTTTCTCCTGTCTCTTCTACGGAGTTCGCTGGCCCCTCTGACGAGGGTGAAAGTTCTGCTTCTCAGGAACCCAGTGAGGACACAAGTGACGGTCGGCGCAAGCAGCCGGCGAGGGCTGCCAAGGACAGGGTCCTGTCCGGCTTCAGTCGATTCTTTGGGGCCTCGACTTGAAGGGGAGGAATGTTGTGTTCGAGCCGAGAGGCCGAAGTGATTGAGCCCTCTCCCCTCTCTAGTATTTAAAGATTCGGCAGGTGGAATAAAAACACTTCGTTTTTCCCGAGCCTCACAATAGTGGTAACACACGTAGACCTCGATATCTAACAAAATTGATTCCGAGACTGCCCTCCCCAGAGGGAGTCATCATCAAAGTGAATGAACGGGGTTGGATGAATGAAACCATTATGATAGAATGGTTGAGGGAAGTTTGGAGCGAGAGATTGTTTTACGAGCCCAATCCGAACTCGTCGTTCTTGATCATGGATTCTGCTAGGAGCCACCTGACTGACCGAGTGAAGAACGAGCTCCGAACAGTTTCGAAAATAGGGATTATTCCGGGAGGTCTGACTAAATATTGCCAGCCACTTGATGTCGGCGTGAACAAGAGCTTTAAGGACAACTTGAAACGACTGTGGGAAAATTGGATGAGTCAGGAGCAAAACGCCACGTACACCAAGGGAGGGCGGCGAAAGCGGATGGCGTATGACGAAGTGGCCCGAGCCGTAAAACAGGCTTTTGATGAGATATCGATAGATACAGTCAGGAAAGCTTTTGACGAAGCTCTTGATGGTTCTGCGGATGATTGTATTGATGACGATTGCGAGGGCCGTGCATTGTCCAGTCAAGACATTGCTGGCTTCGACAGTGATCAAGAGCCAGATCATGCATACGATGATGAATGATGACGCTCCATCCTTACCACAGAGCCAGCCAGCCAGTCAGCCCCGTCCAGATGACTATGATGAAAGTTGAGATTAACACGACGTGAAATTTTGATCAATAAAAGCTCATAGTGATATACTGAACACGATGGATCGTATCTCAAGCTCCTTCGCTCATATGGAAACGAGAACTTCTCCCTCGCTCCTCTCACAGGGGCCACAAGTCGGAGAGGCCGATAGAGAATCTTCGGAACACAGCATGATTTTGCAGTCTTGGCTTTTCCAGATTCTTATTTCTCACGAGGTTCTTTTTAGGTACGTAAATCTTCTCGTCGACGGGGCTCCTCTCACGGAAGGTTCCTGTTTTGCGGGTTTTTTTCATACGGGAAGTTCCCTGTTGGCAAAGTTTCTCATACGGAAAGTTCCCTATACGTGAGGTTCCTTATACGGGAGGTTCCCTTTGGGCGGGGTTCCTTATACGGGAAGTTCCTTATAGGCGGGGTTCCCTATACGGGAAGTTCCCTATAGGCGGGGTTCCCTATAGGTGGGGTTCCTTATACGGGAAGTTCCCTATACCGTGCCCGTTTCCGCATTTTTCCGGTTCCTTATGGTCGGGATTTTAGGGTACATAAAAATGGGAGTCCACAGAAATCCTGTTGTGTCCTATGGACTCTATTTAAATTGAACACATACTCTAGATATTTTAAGAGGACCTTGAGAAGTCTCCCTGCTCCCTGGTACCTCCCCGGCACACGAGATCAACGATGCCGCTTCTAGATTTTACACATTCAACGATTTTACGTGATTTTTCCCTACTTCGTTGTTGTTGACGATGGGTTTTTCCCTACTTCGTTCTTGTTGACGTGGATTTTCCCCTACTTCGTTGTTGTTGACGATGAATTTTTCCCTACTTCGTTCTTGTTGACGATGGATTTTTCCCTACTTCGTTGTTGTTGACGATGGATGATGATGCTCGATGCTGCTCATGAGTCACTACGAATACCTGATCTCGATTCTTTGGCTCCTTTGGAATGGGTGGAAGGGCTCCTTCAGAATGGGCGCTTCCTTCGTAACGTTCAAGCGTACCTACTCGGCTTCCGAGATCGTGATCCTTTGGTGCTCTCCGTCTCCGAGATGATTTCAAGCCGCTTCTAATTTATGCCTGATCAACTTAGTGAAGTTCATTGGAGTGCAAGATTGTTTTCAGGCTCCTTCGGAACGGGTGGAAGACAAGACGGCTTTCAGGAGCCCTCTTTAAGGGTGGGGAATCATTTTCAAGATTTTCAGAGCAGTTTCCTCAGAGCGGGTTGGTAACGGTTATCAGTTATCAGGTATCCTCAGAGCAGGGGAAAATCTTTCTCAAGTTTCTTCAGAATAAGTTCCCCCAGAGCGGGTGGGCAACGGGTCCTGCATCGAACTTCCGCTTAGTAAGACATTTCCCTATACGGAAAAGCAGGGAAACGGGAAAGCGGGGGAACGGGAAAGCGGGGGAACGGAAAGCGGGGGAACGGGAAAGCGGGGAAACGGGAAAGCGGGGAAACGGGAAAGCGGGGAAACGGGAAAGCGGGGAAACGGGAAAGCGGGGAAACGGGAAAGCGGGGAAACGGGAAAGCGGGGAAACGGGAAAGCGGGGAAACGGGAAAGCGGGAAACGGGAAAACGGGAAAACGGGAAAACGGGAAAGTGGAGAAACGGGAAAGCAGGAAAACGGGAAAGCGGGGAAATGGGGGAGCGGGGGAAGGGGAAAGCGGGGAGACGGGAGTTAGACATATCACGAGTCACCATTTTCGCGAACCTTTCAATCGCTGAGTTGCTCTAAAAAGGGTTATAGTATCTCCTGATTTTCGGTCTTGCGGCATCCTTAGAAGGGATGCCCCCTAAGCGACCCTCGCTCGGACCTTCCTCACGACGAGCCCGCACAAGAAAAGCGGCACTGCCCTTGAAACTGATATGGAGCGAGAGGCAAGCTCCAAAGTCAGCGAGGACGCTACCGTCGAGCGCGGTCGAAACCCCGTACTCGCCAAAATGTGACATTGGTAGACAACTCCCTCAGAATGGTGAATCTCTGCCTCTGGCGAGATTTTACCGGTATGGTTGATAAAATGGAAGGATCGTGTCTGACCTTCCACAATTTGCAAACGAGGGAATGGGCAGGGAAACCAACACTGACGAGTACTTCAAATACAACAATGGTGGCTGTAGACAAGGAACATGACAAGTATCGGGATCAATTACTAGAGTGGTGGTCGA